>NW_017275587.1:145296-179533 GCF_001594065.2 Cyphomyrmex costatus | reverse complement strand
GAAAAAAAATTTTTTTTTTTTTTTTTTTAATTTAACGCTTTGTTTTTTGAGTTATGTCATTAATTGTTGTGGCACAATGTAGCACAAATCTAGCATAATTCGGCACAAACTTTATTTTTATATTTTTACAAAATGGCGGTGCTAACTTCACGTACATAAATAATATATATACATATTTTGTATACATGTTTTCTTAAAAATATGTTCTTTCTTTTTTTTCTTTATGTTAACCGGTTTTTTTTTCAAACAACTCCAAAATATTAATATTCGAGTTACATTATTATTGTAGCAAATAAACAAATTATATAAATATATAAAGTAAACGAAACAAAAAAAATAAGCGAAAATAAGAATGCTGCGGGTAAAAGAAAACAGTAACTAACGAAGAAGTAATAATAGTATAAGTGAAACGAAGTAATGACAAAGTTAGAGCTGCTTGTTCATTACATTCGTTCATTTGTTTCAGAAATAAGAGAAGCGTTACCTCGAAGCGTATTATGCTGTTATTTAAAAAAGTTTATTTTAGCTAGATGGAAATGCTTTAACAGGACCGACTGAAAATATTCGCAGGTTGAAAAAATGGTTGATGAATAATCGACGCACTCAATTTTATTAAAGTCCTTGTGCCTCGGCAAATAGTTCGTCTATTATTTTCGAGCTGTTGGACAACACGTTCACGCGAAATAAATTCATTCGGAGCTTTGTCAGCCAGTCATCGTTTTTCGGTTAGATTCGTACGTTTTTCAATACAGACTTTTGTTTTAATACGTGCAATGCCGAAGCTCTATAAACAATGAGGCAGAATAGCGCACGAATATCGGGCACGCGGTATCATAAATATAAAACAATATAATTATGCAGTATCGCTTAACATGATCCTGTGGAATAAAATTCCCACAAAGACCACGTATATGTTAAAAACAACACTCGGATAGGTAATAAAGGATTGAATAAAGTGAGCATGCAGTTCGATTTCATACACTAGTGCGCACATCAAACTTCCTTTTTTTTATTACGTGAATCTCCCAAAAACATTGCTTTCCCATTATTTACTGTACTGCGAATGAGATATAATTTACGTGGCAAATTTTATTCCTCTATTTATTGAGGAAATACAAACACAATTATTTAACATTTTCTTTTACACATTTAAAATAGCGTAATTTTTCGTTATTTGCTAATTCTAAAAAAATTTATTTAATGCCATATTATTACATATTATTAATTTATTATAAAATTTGAAAATTTATTTATTTGAAATAAGATATTTAAAAATGCAAATATGACTGAGTGAAAAATTATGCGTTTATTTGCAAAATTGATGTTCGAATTTTTGCAAAAAACTCGATTGCAAATTTATTGGGAAATCTGCAGTATGCAAAGTGATTCTGAGTATTTTCTATATATACGTCTACCTATATACGTTTAACGACAATCGCTTGTGAAATGTTCGATCGGTGAGTCCTTTCGCATCTTTGAATGGAACTCCAAATCGAATCGCTCGTTATCGCAATATCTTGAATTCTTTGTGCTGTGATTTCTAATCGCGCGTCCAATGATATTATACGCGAGTTTGAGATCCGTTGAGGCACGTTTTCATCTTTAAGCTCTGCATTTGATTGAATTCGTGCTGATTATTATGCGACTACAGCATCTGATGTATGTACTTAAGTTACTTTTGTAAATTTTCAATTTTCGTTTTGTTGAGAGCACTAAAACGTCCGATCGAAAAATTTGCAAGAGAGAGAAATTTCGTAATTATTTTTCGTTATAATTTCTTTTCTATATACATATTTATTTTTATTTAGATAATAATTTTTATTTAGCACATTTTCAAAAAATTCTGTTTTATCTAATATTTTCCAATCAGAATTCTATTGATATTATTGTATTATCTAAAAAGAGAAAGAGAAAGAAAAGGACTCAAGTTCAAGAAAAATCGGTTCTTTGAGATTCTTTCGTATAGCAAAAGTGCTTCATCTAAAGCTTCATCAAAATAGTAATTTGTATAATAAATTGTGACATATATGATGTAATGTGAAAATCAAAGAACCAAATTTCATAATCCTCATTAATATGTATAGTTTATTTTCTAACATTTATTAATATCAATTAAATAATATTTTCTTCTTCGAAAATGTAACAAACTTATCAGATTTGTTAGAATAGTTAAAGAGATTATTAAAATTCCTTTTTCGTGAAAAGTATCTTAAAGTTTATTTGATTTAAATTGAGAATGATTTTAATTTTTCTCTTCTATGAAGGAAAATTTTTAGTTTTCAGTTTATTTATTAATTGAGAAGCCATATTCGAACCATATTTGTGGTTTCTGAACATAGGACATAGGAAACTCCTCTTTGTATATTCACGTGCGGTTTACATTGATGGCGTCTTTAATAATTAATAAAGGCGTCAATTATTCGAGATTCTGGTAGAATGAACGCACCGCGGAAATGATAATGATTATTACTTCCATGACGTGGCAATGTTGATTAGAAGATTATTGGATCTGATTAGTTAAAACTGATCTCTCTCTCTCTCTCTCTCAATTGTCTTTGTATTGACGTCTCTAGATATAATAAATGAACATGGCCGGAGACACCGCGTTTCTTGATTTTCTTTACTTTTAATAGAGATTAAGTTAGCTACATTTCTTTATTATCTATATAAAAGAAATACAAAAAATAGATTATCGAATTAGAAAGAGATTCATAGTTATATTCTTTATTGAAGTTTTACACATAAAAAAAAATTTTTTAATGAAGAGAATTTAACAAATACATTTTATTAAATATTATAAATAGAATTTTTATCTTCTTTATTTATTAATAAAATGCGAAAGTTTATTACAAAAATTACTGTAAAATGTTAAATGACAAATCAATAATTTCGTTGCAATTATTGATAATAATCGATTAGCTATATGTGAGAAAAAAATCATTGCGTTAAACACCGTTCATTTTTCTTTTTTTATAGATAAATAGGTCATCGTTGATTTTTTTAAAGATTTGAAGTTTTCTGTTGACAGTATTATCTTTCTAATTTTTATTAATTTTTTTAACTTATACACAAGATAACGTATCTCTCAGTTACTTATATACATTATATACTTACGAGCAGTATTTATTATATACAAGTATTATTATTATATTTATTATATACATAAGAGAGTACTATTATATATACTTGAAACTTGTACACAAGACTTGTCTTCTTATTTTGTACGCTTGCACGTAATAGAATATTTTAATTTTTCTTTTCTATGTAAAATTTAACTTGAAAGTTTTTTTTCTAAAACGTAATGGCCGTAAACACACACACACACACACACACACACACACATAATCAGAGATTTATTTTTATTTCTTATTTTGAAAATAATTTTTACAATTATATTTTTGTTAATATTAAATATACATATTTATAAATTGTTATTATTGAAATTACTGATTTCAACTTTATAACATTGTCGGTGTTGTCTTTTAATTTTTTAAATTATTCAATTCATTTTTGTTCTTGTACATCAAATGGCATATCAATTAATCCGCATCAAATACGAATTTACTGCAAATGCAGTAGCATACCTGTTGCTGATTCTCTCGCTGCGTGGTCAGACGTGCTTCGACACATTGTCGCGTTTCAAGAAATGCCTGTCTTTGCGCCAATTCCCGTGGGTGATGTGTCAGTGCACCGGCTACGTTCGTCCCACCGACTACCACGATCGAGCTCAGCAACTAAAATAGAAGTAAAGTTTTACCGTTAGATTACTGTCAACTACAGCTAGTTGAATTCGACTTCTTTAGTATTTCAAATCTTGAATTAATTTCAGTTGGTTTTTTTACACGCTTTTGCAAAATTAGTATAAATAAAAATCATAGAAATTAATAACAATATCATAGAAATTATATATTTGTAATTTTTATTTAGGAAATTTTATAAATAAATCTTTTCTAATATTATCTTAAAATATATTTCTGTAATGTGTGTATTAAAAACAATAAATTATTACGTTTCTAAAAAAATTTTAGGAACATAATTTTGAAAAAAAATTTCCAAAAAAATAATGCCCCATTTTTAATATTAAATTCTTCTCAGTAATTATTTCTTATAAATTACATACATAAAAACCGATTTAAATAGCTAATTTTCGAAATTGAATAAGTAAAAGTACAAAGTATATTTTTATTTTAACAATCTAGAACTTCTTGGTATGCATTTCTCTTGAAAAATTTGGTATTTCGTTTTCATAATACAAAAGAAATATCCACAATGAGACGGATTATAATTTTTCGATTGTAACGAAAGAATCGTATGCGTACTCATGAACGAAGATGAGGAAGAACCAGTGGATTACGAGTGTCACAAGATGAAGATCGAGAACGAGGCTGCTAAGAAGAGTTTTAATGCCGGATCAGTGACTATAAGCCGAGGATCGGGTAGAAAAGAGCGTAGTAGAAAGAGAAAGTTTAATACTGGATTAGAGCAAAGTGGAAGGGTGGAGATTAACGGAAAGAGTCGAAGGAGAAGGATGAAGAAGAAGGATCTTGCAAGCGTTGAAGGATATGGATAAGGCGTTAACGGACTTAACAAAAGAAACCAGATATCAAGAGCGATTACGAGTGCTAATTCGATAACATATGTATATATAGTGATTTATTTTATTATAACGTGAGATTCAGCCGCAAATAATGGATAAATTATGATTTTAAATATTGTTTTCCTCTATTACATAATTCGGTTATATATAAAACATACATAATCAAATTTAATGATAAATCACATTTGAAGTAATACAGCCCGAGGATATGTGTTCATTAATTCGACGGGTAATATTTGTAACTTTTTGTCGCTAACCAGAATTCGCTCGTCATTGTCACGTTTGACAATATTTGGTTTGGGGCTAAACCGGCTGACAAATATTACATGCGTGACGGATTTTATTTTACCATTTGTGTAAACTCTACCTTTGCGTATCAGAATCAATTTGACTGTGGCCCTTTGGCTCTGTCGATGCCGATAAAAATGCATATCAACGCGAATCCTACAATCGATGAATGCGTATACGAATGACTTTGTAAGCCGTCGACGTTGCCCACGATTCAGTCGGCTTTATTGGTGGCAAATTTGCTCGCGAATGCAACGCACGTGCAGCTGCAACGATGCACGTGCAGTATGCGGCCGGCACGTTGTCGTCATGTACTTGCGACATTTGCAGACTTTACCAAATACGGTGTGAATTGTCTAACAAATAGAGAAAGCCGAACAATGATGAGATAAATATATTCATACAAATCAATGTAGACGTAGAATTGAATTTACGCAAACTGCACTTTTTGCGAGAAAAACGAGAAATGGTTTTCGCGATTTTAGCAATATGGAAAAATAGCGAGATATGAAAGCAGAATAGAGAAAAAGAGACTTTTGTTAATTTAACAAATATTTTTTAACAACCTCCATTATCGTTATTGTGTAGCTCTGTAATCACATAGCTTGGGGAATATAAGCTAGGAATTGTGATATTTCACATATTATTTAGTTTTTATTCAAATTTTTGAAATGTTGCATTAAAGTATTACGAAAAAAAGGGAGATTTAAAAGAAGTGATAAACGGCAGAGGTTTATTCATAAAAACTCACAAAGTTATTTGTCATTACGCAATCAGTAATCATTCCGTTAAATTTACTGTAGCTTTATCAATCTTTCTTTTCTTTTTTTTTTCTATCTGATAGCTTATCTTCAAGCTATAGTATTACGCGAGATTGCGCGATCTATACACAGATTATCAATGCAAAGTGCAGGAAGTTTGAATAGGAAGCGATAGACACGTGTTTTGTTCTTGATAAATATCTCTTGCGTGGGTTCAGCCACCGATTGACATCGCTCTTATTTTTAGACGTCGAGCCCTAACGCGCTCTCGTTACACGATTCAATAAGCACAAAGTGAAATGGAAGAGGATTAACAGCGACCCTCGCTTTCTTTTTCACGCCATGGTGGCAAGATGGGTATTTAAGAGGGTGACGGCTTTGCGGCAACGAAAATCGATGGACTGGCTTCGGAGGAATCAAAAGAAACGCCACTACGACGACATGAGACCTCGTTTCCAATCGACACTGGCGAAACTCGTAATGTTTAAATAAGCTCGTGTCAATATTCATTGCGGTGTACATGAAGTCTCTCTTCGCCACAATGCCAATATACTTAGTTCTCGAAGAAACTTGTTTTTCCAAGATTTAGGTTGACACGCCTGTAATAGAGCTCTTCTCTGAGTTTTTTCGTTTCTTTAGCAATTGAGATCTTAAAAGTGTTATGTATATCTTGGCTGAATAACTGACTTTACCATAGAATTCAACTGCATGGAAAAGAATAAAATTATAAAAAGCTTCTTTTTTAATTTAGGATTTGTTGACAGGTCAATCAATGTATGTTAACATTATCGTAAAGTTTGGGCACCTTAAAGTAATTAAGATATTTTTATTACGTGAAAATAATCAACTAATTTTTCAGTTTTAACAAATAATACAGAAACAAGCAGAATGAAAAACAAATTTTAAGAAGTTTCCCTTTTCTTTTTAAAAAGATTCTATTATATTATAAAAAATTTAAAAAATTTATGTACAAAATATGTTATATATGTTTAATTTATAAATATCTTTTTTTATAATATCTTTACCTTTATTTTATTCCTAGACATTTAAATAATATTAAATATTATATACAATTTTATTTTGCATAATATGAAGCTTATGAAACACTTACTATAATATTATCAACTTGAGGATTGTAAGACGCGTGTCAGGAGATATATAATATGAAGTTCCACTCAAAGGCATTAATATTATACATTAGCTGCGCGGTACTCCGAAGCATGATTACGCAATTAACAGCCGAAGTCAAACCACCACGATTTACCGAAACAACGTAACGGTGAAATTTCTTGTCTTTATACAATATAGGAAAATTTCGAGGCAAAGGGCGCGTTGTATCAAAGGGACTACTCGTTGAGTTTGCGGAGTTTCGAAGGGGCTTGTTGTAGCATACACAATTACACACAACCCTACGCCGTGCATGGTCTTCCTGCGTCTAATGAAACTCGAGTTCTGATGGGTTATTATCAGGACACCTTGTACGGTGGCTTGTATTGTGCGCGGTTCTTTGATCTATCTTCATGGAAGGTGTGCCGACTATCTACGATAGGTCGACCGATCTCTTGTGAATCTTCAAAAGGGATCATCGGATCCTCCGTGGAATTGCTTCAGGTGACCATATAACTTATTTGTAATCTTGGGCGGATTTATTCGCAACCACCTGTGGATCGCTATTGGACCCCTGAAATCGCTTTTTACGAGTTACATTTTTCGACAGTATTTTACAGATCTTTACAGCGTCCCTCTTTGTAATCTAATAAAACTTACAATTTTTTGCGAAGAAAAATATTAATAGATAGGAATACTGTCAGTGCGACGAAAGTATTCAAAAGCAAATATATATGTGGTCTAAACAGAAATCTGCGTGAGACATTTCTGATTGTATTTTTTATAAAGCGACCATATTTAATTATCTTTTAAATTTTCATTAGAATGTTCTTACTTCTCTGAAAGTATTATATTGAAAAGCTTAATAAAAGAAATATCATATTTAATTTCTTTATTCTCTTTATTTTTTCCTTTTAAAAGGTAATCTTATATTTTTAGTAGGAGTACATATCTATATTAAAGTTCCACACAAAAATTTGTAAAGGAATATAAGAATTACTTTTCTAAATTTAATTTCGTTTACGCATTGAAATGTTAAAATATAGATTTAAAATAAATTGAAGATTTCAAGAACTCTTTTATATAATAATAATTAATACGTTAAACAGGGCGAATAAGAGTCAAATTACAATTTAAAATCTAAATCTGATAATTTATTCTAATATTATATATTGCGAAGAATATCACGTAATTTTTGGCGTTTCGTCCCGGCTTCCACTACTGCACTCATCAGTAAGGCATTGTAGTGGAAACTTACCTTATACGCCTTGGTAAGTTATTAAATCGAGATTCTATATAAAGAGATATACGCGTGTCTCAGTACTTACGAGAATTTGCGAATATCGATAGACCTCTAATGGCGAGTCGACGTAATGATATTCTTCGCAATATTTATCCAAAGTAGGAAATAACGTTCTATTAATATATGTATAGTCCTCCCAAATTGCGCGCCAAACAATTGTCGGTCTTACAACGCAACTCTAATAATCTGATTGTTAAATGTCCCCTCTCCCTAATTATTGCGCGCCGAAAGATTTCGGTCTTGCAACGCAACTCTAATAATCTGAAATATCCCCCCTCCTAAACAGATTTAAAATATTTTCTGCTTACATATCAAGAAACACAGTATAGTGTCTCGTGCCAAGTAAACGCACAGTAATGTGAGATTTAGTATAAAATAAGTATAAATACATATACAAAAAATCAAGGATACAGGATTAGCTATACATGAGTTATGTTAATTTAAAAATAAACGTTAAACCTCATTCATTTTTTTATGTAACATTCACTTATTATATTTTGAGATTTAGCAGCGCCAAGTTTTTTGTACTTTTACTTTTTTAAGTAAAATAATGAGAGAAAATATGTTCCTTTCACAGTTGGTGCAATTTAAAGATTTTGTATACTGTAATAATATATGTAATTGTTTTTATATATGTGTAAATGTTTTTTTGTAAGGGAACACGTACACTTAGCACCTTTTTCCCCTTTTTTAAAAAGGTAATTTTGTTATGTATCTATTTATATTCAAACATAATATCAACTATGCAAAACTTGAATTTAAAGAAAAAGAGAGAAAGGGAGAGAGAAGGGAGGGGGAATTGCTATAACTTTTGAACGCGATAGATGATGCTTTACTTTCCGTCAATTAGAATTCTGCCAAGTCAGGACATGTACGCGAAAGTGCGGTTTCTGAACTTAATTATTTAGAAAGTTACATCAGTCTCTCGAGAGATTCGCGACTCTCTCGCGTTATCCGCAGGTCGGATCCTTACGAATTTAAGGGATTAGAATTCTACAAAACCTTGTTAAATATTGTACGTTGAAAAAGCGAGCACAATTGATTTCATATATCCCAATTGGAACAAAAATTTGTAGCACTATGAACTTCAAAATTCAAGCAATTGTAATTTTGTTAAAAATAAACGAAAGACATTTAAAACGACTATTTTAAAGCTTAAAATCTGTTTCCGAAAGGTCTTTTGTGTTTTTGTGAGTTTTATTTTCCATAAGAAAAACTACAAAAGCTGGACAAAATGGAATATATTTTCTTTTCATTTTGTGATTCTATTACATGTCCAAAAAAATAAACTTGCGAATATTTTTTACTTTTTAAAGTTTAAAGTTTTCTCTATAAAATTGTTTTTAAAAATGTTTTTCCTGAGATTTTTTGTTACTGAGTTGTTGCGGATTAAATAAAAGGAATATTTTAATTTTGTTCGTAACTCTGTTAAAAATAATCATATCGCAATTTAAAACAAAAACAGATTGTTCAAGTTGGAACTTTGCTCTTTCGAATAGTACAATTGTTAATTTAAAAAAATGTAGACGGGGTACAAATGATGTAGCGCTACGAACGAGTAGTATTAGAAAGAAACATCGCCTCGGCTGATTTGTTCGTTGTAATGGAGGTCGAGTTTTGCAGGAAGATTTAAAAAGTGCGCCGGGCAAAAGAAATGCCTTTCACCACACATAATCAGCTGGTTGCTTTACATTGTGTACCGAGCACCGCTTTCACGAAGTTCATATAACGGCCTCGTAAAGGAATTGTATATTACTCGATGAAAGGTAAAAGTGCATACGATATTGTTGATCGCAAACAACAAGGGAGAGTTTCAAAAGATAAAGAAAGAGAAGAGAAAAGTATGAGAATCAATCGTAGATAATGATATACATAATTATATCATATGAAAAATCATAAAAACATAAAGATTTTTTTTCAAGAATATTTACTATTTTCTCACTTCATTTTAAATCTACGACATACATTTAAAAATTTTTAAAAGATTAATGTTATACGTTTAGTACACTTCTTCTTAATTAATTTAAACATAAATAGTAAAATAATGCAGTATTAAATATATATAAATACGAATGCAAATAGTTCATATAGAATATTTAAAATGTTTATACATAATTAATATCATAATACTCAATGTACTAGAATATTTAATAATTTTAATATAAAATAAATATATTAACAATCTTTAATAATCTGCAATGTAGACGATGCAACAAAGTAGCCATATAAATTATTCCTTTTGTAACTAATTGGCATTAAACGATATCTTTTTCTTCATTGATAACTGTTCAAGTACTTGAATACAATCGATACAATACCGCATTGATGGTCACGTGTATCGAACGCAATAGTGACTTAAAAGATATTTACTAAAATTATCGGGGATTCTACCATATTGCGGCGGATTGTATATCCAATTATGCGTCGAATAGAATTCGTAAGTGGATGAGGCGAGTAGGGGAACAATATTTTTCTCGTCGAATACATGTGTAACTCTCCTTACAGAATCTCCTTTCACGGAGCACTCTCATTCAATCATATTTCCTATTTCTGCTCGAGCGACGAAACCTTCTTGACTTCAAAACACCAATTGAATTTTCTGATTTGTGCTCGCCGCACGATGAGTCTTGATTTCCTCCTTCGCTTCCCTATCTTTCCTATCACATCATGAATTTATAGCTTTTCATGAAAATTTACAACTTTTTTATAAATTTACAACGTTGTAATCAGAAATCATCATGTTGATAAATCGTATATTTGGATAAGTCGTTTGTTCCTAACGTTTCCAATCGTAACTTGAATGAGAAATTACATACATAAATTGTAATTTTGAAACAAAGAATTAAAAACTCAGATTTTTATATAAAATACATTGATTTAAGTATGTATATTATCAATAATAATTACATTAAAAATATGCATACAAAAACGTATCATGAAATTATATTGTAGAAAAAAAAAATACATAGTATATATAATATAATTTCATATATTATTGCAATTAATCACGTTTGGTAAGCAGCTTAGAATTAATGTATTATAATCTAATTGACAATTTAAATAAATTCAAAGTAGCCAACAATAAAATTCTACGAAATTCTACAAATTTCTTCTATATCAGCTGAAAAGTCAAATGTAAACTTACGAGAGGCTTACGGGGAATGCAAACTGCTGCGATCTGTCGCTCCGTATTCAGATTTTTACTACTTGAGCCTGAGCATAGCTCTCGGCTGTGCATATTCGCATCTTTACTACTGAAAGATATTCGCTTGCCTCGCGTTGCCATTGCATTTTCATTTCATATTTTTTTTAAATAAAAATTTCTCAAGAAATCATAAAGCATAACTTGTTGGAAATATTTAATGTTGTCGTGATACTTTTTATTAACCTTAAACTCAATAAATATCTACTTTTTTACGTAATTTTTACATAAATAGAAAGATTAAAATATACTTAATGATTTATATATATTTTTTGTAAATTTTAATTATTTATGAAAAAATTTAGTTATAATTTATGTTTTATGTAGTTTGCATTAATTTAACAGAAAATATGCAGCTGTTTTTGCACGCATTTGCTTCAACGTTTATACTTTACACTATCTCGACTTATTTTTGTTACAAGGTGATAGAACGCAGTGCAGAAATTTATGTTTGCCTGCAACCCGTTTAAATTTTTTACTGCTGACTGTTTTCCAGTACATTTAAACGCTTGCTATTTTGTTCAGCATCCGTTAAGAGAATTGTTTCGCGTGATTAAGTCATACGTTGTAATTAATTGTAACAATGGATTTTACATCATCTTACGTATAAAAATCTTTATTACATTGCATAGTAATCTCTTCCATATCTTAATTAAAATTGCAATGGAAATTAAAATTTAATTTATTTACAATTTGACGTAAAAAAGATTAGACATGAAACAACATATAATACATACACCGTTAAAAAGAAAATGATAATTTTTACTTAAAGACATATATAGATGAACTTTCTGAAACAAAAATTAACGTTTTTGTATTTATTTTAATGGTTTTTCATATTTTATAAATCCACTACGTCTTTAGGTTAAAATTAATATTATATTTTTAATAGAATATAGGTATTATAATAATTAAATATTTTATTATTTATCTTTTTGTTCGCGACTAGATAAAATTATTTTGTAGAATATGTCAGTTTTTTATAGTGCTTAAATTTCTGTGTCGTCATGTGACACAAGTTTCCTTCGAAACGAAACACGTTTTCGACGTAGGCATTTTTCCGACGAGCGATCCATCAGAGTTATCGATGAATCTGATGTAAGCGGACATTGCCGTCTTCATGGCAACATAGTCGATGCACGTCGATAAAACGCAGTTTTCGAGACGAAAAATCTCGTCTCTTCCATATCACCGAACATCGACGTTTTTTATATTATATTTGCAACTTTAATGTATCGTATGTGCGAATGTCAAAAATACAAAAAAATTCTACAATCTTGATACGACTAAATTATATTTTCTAATATAACAAGATTATTATGTAGTTTTTTTTTTTCGCTTTTCTATCACATTTATTAATTGTTGCTATTTGTGTCGCAAAAGAAGTTTATACATAGAGTCAAGATTTATGTAACTAACTTTCCATTTGAAAGGTCAAAAATCTCTGTTTGCACGAGTCACCTTTCAACGGTCGTTACGACATCACGATCGTGCGTGTATGAAAATAAATGGGAACTTTCGGACAGCGAGGTGTGGCACAAACGTACTGTGGCCGCACCGTTGAAAGCGGTTCGCGTGAAAAAGCACCATTTTTCAAACTCGCGGTTCCGTTAAAAAATGATAACTCGTGTGCAATTAAGTCCTCCCTAATTTTCGCCGTGTCTCGCTGAGAGCAGCAATTAAGCAGACGGCTTCGCGATGTTTTCCGTCCGTTCGTCATTAGAGCGTCGTCGTTGTTGTCGTCGTCGGAAGCTTCGTCGCGGGGTTGGTAGCCGCATCAAACAAGAGGGTCGACCTAAGAGTCGAAGAGTGCTTCCGAGACTGGATATCGATTCGCTTTTTTCCCCACCTTCCACCTTCGTGTTCATCGAGCCGAGATACCGACGCAACTTTCGTTTCCGACCCCGCGAGAACTTATCTCCCCGAGAGATGCGTGGTCAATCGATTCTCGTCGCAGAACTACGTTTGAAAAGGGAAATCTTATCTTTCGCTCTTGAAATGAATATACGTGTCCATCGTCGTTCATTATGTGATTCGTTCGGAGTACGCCAAGTTGTCGTCGAAGGTAAACAATTGTTCTGCCCTGAGGATGTTGTACGAGAAAACGGAAATGTTGACACGTGGTGCAATAGTTAGGATTATTATAGTTTTCTTTTATAAATTTAGCGCGTGGCACATTAATACTGATTGCAAATACATTGTAAACTGTAGGGTTTATACTGTAATTGTTATTTATTTCGGCTTTAAATTATATTCGCGTAATCGCTGCTGTTTTTTTAGGCTGCATGTATCTTCGGTATTTACGCAACAGAAGTCAGAGAAGATAGAAGTAAGGATAATTTTCACGCAACTATTCTATTATATATGACTTTGTTTTATGTTAGTACTGTGTCATAATATTTTATTGTTAATATTAATAAAACTGTTTCTAATTAAATCGATTTGTCAATGTAGTAAGTAGTGCAACCATGTATCTGCACTACCTACATAAAATGATTAGAGAGTGTAAAAGGCTTAATGGTTATTTCGTGATACATAAGTATATAAAGGAATAATAAAGGACGGAGTATAGTAAAGTACTTAGCTCTTGTATTCTTTATTCAGCTCGACGTTTTATGTGTCCCATCTGTTTGAGATATACGACATTTTTAGCGCGGAATTTATGCTCAGAGTACATAAAGTGTGCAGATTAGATTCAGTGCATTAAATGCATTTGTGCATTACATGAAACATTATAACTTGTAAATTAATCTGTATATATATTTAACATTCTTATTCCTTAAAACTTTGTGAACATATTTCATAAATTACCATATCATTTTATGTCTTACTTCTAAGATAAATTTTTTATGAGCCGTACAATCTCTCTCTCTCTCTCTCTCTCTCCATTCATAAGTGCTGGTTATATATCCCATCCCTTTGGAATAAAGAGACGATGGTTTTAACAAGCTTTTTCAATATAAAGAATAGATGTTTGTATTTTTATGTTTTTATTTGTTTAGTTTATTTTTTTAACATAGTAAATAATACTTGATAGTTCAATAAATGCCACATACATACCTTACCGTAGGAGTTACATCAATACGAGATTTCCGTCAACTAATAATATTTAGGTCAATTTTATTATGATTTAATTATTAAAAATCTTTCTTACATTCATCAGCAATTATGTATGATCTTCTGCCCAGTTTTGTATGAAAATAATTTCACGTCTTTCTTACAAAAACCACCAAATTATCTCAACATCAACTGGTTGTTTTATCTTGTCGGGCTTTTATTTTCTGCTACCTTTGTTTCCTCGAAATCAGCGGACGGATTTTACGGAGAAACTTGATCCCGGGCCATAGCGATCGGGTTCCTTGTTACGGGATTGTGTCGTAATTAAAGGAGTATTTGCACCGGACGGTCTTGGACATTACAAATCTCTCCTTATCGAAATGATCTTTCCATTAATCTTTGTGTAGCAGCTCAACGTCTCTCTATATTTTGAATTAATCTTAATCAACTCCAAATTACATCCTCAATAATTACAAGTCGCGCCTTTACCTACATGTACATAAATAACAACGCGACTTGTAATTGGTATAAAGGATGTAATTTCGAGTTCATTAAGATTACTAATTAGAAACAAAATAAAGCTACGATAACTAATAATGCAATATTAGTTACCGTAGCTTTACGTTATCACTTGACACAGACGTAACTACGTAGGAAAACTATAAACTGAAACACTAGAGTTTCTCATGACCACAATAAACTTGGCGCAAATCAAATCAAGTAAAGTACGGACGTTGCTGAAGCCTCTTATCTGACACATCATCTCATTAAAAGTTGCTAATCAACTTTTGTGCAGAGAGGCAAAAAGTCTACTGTTCGCAGGAAGTCACCAACGAATACACGATCTTTCAACTCGAATGTGATTTATTAGTGTCAATTTCACCACGCGTTAATTAGCACGATTCGATATAATATATTGTGACGAATTCCTATGGGACGCGATTAATACCTAAGCGGATCAAGCCGTGCGATGGGATTCTCTTTGTTCTGTTCGTAACTTCCGCTGGCGCTGTTGCAATGCAATACTCATGCCAATTAACGCAACGCGGAATACATTTCCGCGCTATTAGCAGAACGCGGAGACACTTTATCCACGTGTCGAGAATGTCGAGATCAACTCTCATTTGCCCTCGAAGTTTGCAAAATGTGATCTTTCAGAGAGCGACGTTATAATGCGTCTCTTACTGCACGCTTGTTTATGGCAAAATAAAATAAGGACATATTTCTCCGTAAGATATTTTTTTAAAGATTTAAAACCACAGCATAAATTCCGATACTACGAGATATTTCATAATATATACAGAAAATATAAGTTCAATACTTTATGATATAAAAAAATTAGTGATTTATTAATGTTTATATAATCTAGGTACGGAAATGTTTTCTGTTTTATTTCAAATCATTCGAATTGAAATAACACGTTCGCGCTAAATTCGAAAAATGTTTTTAATGAGATGCACACAGGTGTGAATTGCATCTCAATCTCCGCAACAAGTGAAACTACTCTATCGAATTACCGATAAAAGATGCGAGAATTCTCCATGCAAGATTATATAATTATAATATTCATGAGTTTCTAGAGAGATCTTCCTGTTTCTTGCAATAACTTTTTTTATTACACAATTTTCTATTAAAATATAATCTTTAGAATATTAGTTATTGGTATTTTTATTCTTTCATCACGTTTCTAAAAATCCTATTTTTTGTAACTTTTTGATACACTTATAATACAATTGCGGCTTAATCGAATTTGATTTAGCATGATGTCGTCGCAATACACGCAACCTTTTTCCACGTTAATTGAAAGTTGATGAACATCTATCATAAAATATAAAGCAAAATAAAGTAATGTAGAAATAAATATTAGATGAAACGTAATTCACGGTGGTAAAAATTTAAGGAGATGCTGGAACGACAGCTGAATTTGATTGATGTTGATAAAACAAATTCTTAATGTCAAATGTGAAACATTACATATACATTAAGTACATTTCGTGCTCTTTATATCTTATACTTAATATTGCATGAATGCTGGGTTGTATACATACATTCAAATCATACTTTTATTTATTTTTCTTGTAAGCTCAAAATCATAATTTGTTGAAGGCCTTAGTATATTTTATTCAAAAATGGGGAAACTATTTTTTATTTAGATACATACTTTGGAATCATTTAGATCATGTGAAGAAATCACCTAACAGGATACTAATGATAACAAGAAATTCTAATTTACGTTTTTTTGTTAATTTTTCATACAGATTTGTACATAGTCTCCTACAACTATTTGCATTTTTTTAATTCTGAAAAAGAATTTTGTCTGTAAAACGAAGAAAATGGGAAAAGTACGAAATGCGTGTTTTGTCGGAATTACAAACGATGCCAGCATCTCTTTAACCGCATCCAATCTGCGATTATACATGTAACCAATGCGTTTGCATACCTCTAGAATTCTCTATTTACAATTAGCAGCTGAAGAGGATGTGATTTTTTTTCAAGTCTAATTCGCGTCTGATTTTTTAATATCTGACTAGTTAATTGTGCTGTTGCATATTGATGGTAGTTTTTACATAAAGAAGGAAATATATATACATATTTTTATTTTGAAAAAATCCTTACTGTATTATTATAATTACCAAAATTATTCGTTCACGCTCGCGCGCGGACATTCAATATTAATCATACATGGATATATTCGAAATATTGCCTAAAACAGAAATGCGTATTAATTTTTTCGATGTCATGAACCAGCTAAAATCGGTTGTTTGACTATAGGAATAACATACGCAACAAAATAGTTACTCTAAATTCGACGACGGAAAAGACATGAGGATCATTGATGCGTACATTAAAAAAGCGTGTGAATAAAAAAAAGCGCATCGTCGAAAAGAGTCGATACTGCCTTTGGCAATCTGTTTTTCATCAACATGGAATTCATGTTTTATGATGGAACTTCCTGTTTACTTCAACTTTCCTAGGTAGTTCTCTCTTCCAACCTCATTGAAAATATAAATCAACGATCGTAATGACATCGCAAAAGTTCTTTGACATAGAGCTCCGAACGGAAATCTACAGAAAGTTCCGTTCAGTTCGTTTTTCGAATGTTTTAATTAAATGTACACAGGAACGCCATTATAAAAGTTCATGTTGGTGGACCGAAAAGCGTGCGGTAATGATGGAACTCCAAAAATATTTTTACAAAGACACGAATTCATGGTATGATCTTCGAGGTTTAAAAATTACCTTTTGACAAGTATTGTGCACATCTAAAATAAAAAAAACAGCTACGAGCTCTTGATTATTTTACGTTTCACAGAAGAAGACGGTCGACGTTACAATAGTCGCGGTTTAATTCTTTGTCTCTTTCGTGGCTTTGGGAACGAGTGAAGAATACAATTAAACAAGAATTAAAAATCAACCGACGTTGACAGTGAGATCGTGAGATAGACCATCCTCCATTCTTTTCTGAACAATTAACACGCATTCATCCAGATGCAAGAGCCTCGCGGGATTGTTAATCGACATTTTATGTACCGCAACGAAAGATTTCTCTCTTTGTATGGCCGCACATGCATTGTGCTCTTTCAAGCTCGAAACAGTAAAAGCGAACGCGCAAACGACCGAATGAACGTTCCCACGTCGAAACGGCAGCCTTTCCGAGAGGCTGTTTCATTCGATCCTTTGTACGCTCATTTTCATTCGAGCATTCGTATTTGCGCGTCCGCGTTCATTTGCGGCTTGCGTTCCAGTAATGCGTTTATTTCACGCACGTTATTCCTGGTATGCAATGTATGCATTGTATGCGAACAAATATGCATTGCTGGAGATGTGTTATTTCACGCGTATAAGTATGCGCATAGCGTTCTAATTGCCATCTAATTTACATAATCACTTTCCATTGGTGAACTCAGTTTAACTTCTTGTAACATGTAAAATTTATTATTCTCGAAACTGTGGGATTCTCGAGTATTTTCACTTCTTCAAAGAAGTATTTTCACGTCATAAGAAGAAAAGACACTAACGGAGATTAATACATTGCATTGTTAGGCGAATAAAACTATAAAATATTACGAAGAAAATTTAGTGACTTTCATGAACTTTAAATAAATTATATTAATTTTTTTTCCATTCATTCGAACAAAAATTATACTTGCTTTGTAATTTTTACGTATTTGTAGAATTCGATTCTTACAGAAATCAAATACAAGCCAATTTAACTCTGCTGGTCTATTCAAATTTATTATAAAAAGATCTGATAAATAAAAAAAATTATCGTTGGAAAAAAATCTCATCTTAATATATAATAAATAAAGTCATAAAAAAAAAATATATATATATAAAAAAGGGTAATTTTTATCCTTTTTATTCATTGATGCCATAAGAAATGTTCGAGGTTCTTTATCTCTGAGTTCTTATTTCGAAACGGGACTTGACCCGCCATTTATCTTGAAGTTCAAGGTACTTTCTTTGCGTCTATATAGCCAGATATTGCTCCCAGCGCACCAATATGCGCGTAGCAACTGTTCGTATATTATTTTTGTGTTGGGTTATACTGATACCAGTTATAAATTGCACTATTTTTTTTTCCGAAAGTATCAAATCTGTAAAGTATAGTCATCAATTTTTGGATATTTCAGCAAAATCGTTCTTTAAACCTTTACAAAACCACTATATTTCTATAATATTTAAGATACGTTTAGCAATTTACTTTTATTTCAAAGAACGAAAATTATGAATATGGCATTTGGTTAAATGAGTATTTTGTCTCGTTGTGACTTTGGCACCATTACGGAACTTAAGAGATGTGTGTGACCACGAAAGATTAAATAAAATATTACTAAGATTAAATTAAATTATATTTTAGGTCAAATAGATCAAAACGGACCAGATATGGATATAAATCATCGTATAAAGAGAGATGATTTTATTCTTTAATGAGGAACCTAACTTAATATCGTATTTCAAAATACAGTTAATTTATGCGAATCAGTCTAAAATTTTGTTTTTACAGAAATCTCGATACTGATTAATTTATTACAAAGAGATAGTAATTAATTACATATTCGAAGTACTAAAAGTGATTATTATCTGTTCCTCGATATCAAATTTGCCAGTATTAGATTTTTGTAAGAAGAGAATTTTAGAAAATAAACTGCGCAGAAAAGATACTTATATGATCAAAATGTATAAGCAAAACCATCGGGAAGTTACTAGGTAAACGTAACATACATTTTATATCGCTAACTTTATTGAATTTCATATTTAATGCAGGATCGAGTGAATAACGTGCAAGAATGTGATTGATTACACATATTATAATACAGCGCGTAGGAGATTCTGGAAAGTTTCTAATACCATTTCCCGTGAGCGACGGCCGAATTGGTTAGGTTAGTCGTAACTTTTTTTCGCGAATGGTCGGCCGATTGTACGAGAATCGATAGTAATCCCGCGAGATGGAAACGCGTTGGGACAAGGTTTTCGCTGGGATTCACTCCTTTCTATTAACCTCATTGCCTCCCTCTCTACTCATCCCCTTGCGATTTCAACGGAAGAGCAGCTCGTCGTCTTCGCGTGTCATCTGGTAAAATTACTGACGTAACCACGACAACGTCGACAAAGCCTTTTGTTATTTTTTTTTTTCCAAAATATACACACACACATGTATTCTTTGTGCGTCTTACCGATGCGATGAACATCAACGTTGTACTTTGTGCCGTTCGCGCACGAAGCGTGCAACCTTTCGCGTATAACCCAATCTCGTCATGAAACAAGGTTCTCTTGCATTATTGCGAGAATCAGTTTAAAAGAAATGTCTCGTTTGAAAAAAAAGAACAAAATTTGCCTAGAACTCGCGATTGTGCGTCTGACACGTAACAAATACGTTTGTAAAACAATTCGAACATCTAATTATTTTTCCTTTTGTTACCGTGCACACGTCATGGAACGTGGAATATGCGCACCTTGACAATGCACCGAAGCTGGAATAGGTTTGCTCGCGTAAATGTTATTAAGATTGTACTCTGCCGAGATAAATTGAAGTTCTCGAAACGCGAATAGAATGAACCACACAATGCTAGTCTCGAGAAACCCTCTTATTAATCCTACGTTCTAGATTACTGTTGACGTATGCTGTGCAATATACAATAATTCCACTTCAAATTAAATTGATTGCTTCTAAAATAGACAAAATTAAATGTTTGCGAAATAATTGCCTTGCAGAAATTAACTGTATTTTGAGATACGTTGAACTATTTGAATTTCTTATTAAGGAATAAAATCGTCTCTTTATTATAAATAGTTTTTGTTCATTTTTTATATAGAATACATTTTAGAATACTACATATCTAATTACACAGTAAAAACGTTTTATATTTGGGTTGGAAATTTCACTTACATATCCTTGTTAAAATTTTTGTGTTAAACTTTTATTATGTTCAAATGTTAATTTAATATATAATGTGATTATACTATTTAAATATTTGTGTGGATATTCAATTTTTTTTTATATTCAACATTTTTTACTGTTATAATTTATGAGTAGTGAATAAGTAACATAAAAATATTTTAAAACATAAATTTCAAGATAAAAAATAAATAAAATACATGTTAATTTAACATATTATAAATTTTAATTTTACTGAAAAAAATATATGCTTCCACAGTTTGCTCACATTGCCTGAACTGTCAGTATTACCTTTTTGTGGCAATTTTTTTACATATCTATGTTATTTTTAAATATATTTATTTTGTATTGAATTAACACAAAAACTTGAGTGAACCGTTTGACACACATGAAAAATGTGTTAAATTTAACAATTTTTCTAACGGTGCAGCTAACCATCATTGTTACTACCGTTGTTACTACCGTTTTCAACGCTGTTATCTTCATTTCGCCACGTATTGATAAGAGTCACTTACAGCTGTCGCGTCGGGCTTTCTATTATTTCATTCTATTTAACTCGCTACAATGTTTCAACTGGCACGATTGCCATTCTCGCCAATTTCTCCGCTCGTTGCCGGTTGTTTATCTTTATTCGAAAATGACATCGAAGAACTAGCTATTTGCGTCATGGTGCGGGTATCGTTTATATCGCAATCTATATTCGGGCCGAATTATTTTAGTAACAAAATCAATAGTTACTGCGGCTATTAAGATACACACGGGTTGACCCTTCGGAATCATCCTCCGCCTCGTGATCGTCAGTATGGGGTTGTCCACGGTGACAAGGTCGCGTTACACTTTTGGAGTGGAAAAGATTGTCGGCCGAGTAATCAAGATAAGGGTCGACACCGGATTGTCCCTTCCATTCCATCGCTATCCCTTTCATTCTTCGCGTCAAGAAACGGACGGGAAAAAAGAAAGTTTACAACGCGAGCGGACGACGATCATCTCTCGTAGCCCTTGTAGGAGAATGGAATACTTAATAAGTTCTTCGAGTCGTTTTTTTATTTCGTTTAATAGCTCTTTAGAAGTCTAAAAAAATTATGCTTGCGAATTTTGAACAACTTCATAATTTAATATGAGGGAATATGAACTGAAAAATTTTAATACTCAAATCTTTAATATAATTTGTTAAAACATACAGTGACAGACTTAACTAAAAGCGAGGTGATATCTTGTTCCATCAAAACGCAATTAAATACGGATTAGTGTTGAATGTTCAATGAACTTGCGAGACACGTCATGAAGACGTGACTGACGTGAAATGTATAAGCAACGAGCCCAAAATCTTAATCATACAAAATCAAATCTTATGGAAATTATCCAATTATGGAGAGAAAAACAATTGCATTTGTTTTAGATTGGCATGCTCTCGGCGGGGTTCGTTTCAGTATTCTTGATGACGTGACTTTACAAGTGCCTTTGTAATCGTTCGCGATGATTTGATGTATCTAGGTCGTTTTCGTGACTCTGTAGATCCGATATCGAAGATCGAGTGTGATTGATCGAGTACGTCATCGTTGTTCGCGGGAGATTCGGTTCCGCTGCAATCACGTGAAAATATTCTGCACTCACGAAGAGGCAAAAATTCTAATTTGCGAGCCAAAGACTTCTCTGGATATTCCACAGTGTCTTAATTCTCATATCTTAATTAAAGTGATGCAACGCTGGTTAATTTGAAGTTAATTAACGCAACGATGACGGAATTGAACGAATCGTGATGTCGACGGAGGAAATTCGCGTTTAATTCATAAAATCACAGAACGGAAAAATACGGAGCTTATATCGAGAGATCGTTCGTTAAATGATTTAACGTACCGAACGCATAGTTTTTTTTATTTAGGGCTTATTTGTTTTATTTTCTTCCTTTTATTTCCCGTGCTGGGTCTTCGTTTTTTATTTAGCCAGTGATCTTTTCATCGCTTTTTCACGTAGAGCCACGCTATTCAAATCTGGACCAACCGTTCGATTTGTTTTCGTCAGGATGGAAGATACGTGAACGTTCGTGAATTCTTCGTACCAAATTTTTTGCGATTTACCCCGCAGCCTCGATTAAAATTGTAGCATTGTTCGCGTTCCACGTTAATATCCGTTTTTCATGGAAAATTGCCGCACATTTCCGCCATGTAGACGCGCAATTATTGAAATCGTCGGAAATTGAACACAGGATTGCGTTGATCGTGAGGAAAAATGAAGGAACGAACGTTTAGCAGATTTTAATAGATTTGCCCATATCTGGCTAAGTAATAATTGAAATGTAACAGCTGCGGTATAATTGATGTATTGCAGAAAAATATTCGCTCTATCTACTTTTATGTAAAATATATGCTACTACTTAATATTTCATATATATCAGATTATGTCTAATTTCAACTCCATTTTATTTTTTGGATTCTTTTTTTATGCCTGTGTGTATGTGTGTGTATATCTGTATTAATATATGTATGTATTTATAAACGTGCACTGAAAACAGAATAAGAATTACTGAATAGATTTTATAAACAAGCTATTTTTTGCCACTTTATTATTATATACCTTTTTACTTTATTATTATTGTTATTATTCTTGTTTATCATTTCTAAAGGTATTTAATTTTTCCTTGTGTAATATACATATTTTAAAACTTGTTACACTTGCAAATATTTAAATACATTACTCGCGCCTCATGGGAGATATACTGGCATCATTTTGATGAAAATTTTACTCGGGGTTTAGTCTCTCACCAAACTTTTCAGCTTTCGGTATTTAATATTAAATAGCCTGGCTTCAGGAAGGCTATTGGAATAAATCCCTACCAAGGTAAAGAAATTACAAAGCAAACTATTTTTAAGTAACTTCCGGTATACGCGTCTTATCAAGAGATGCGGTAGTGTCTCGCGCTAAATATATATTATTCTGTCCATCATACACGGTATTGTGCAGCATGTATAATCGATAGAGTAAACAAATAGTACTGCAGGTTTGTGAAAAACAATTTTAATTTTTTAATTTTATCTTTCATAAATAGCGAGTCAAAGAAAATGGAATAAATAAAGGTTTTCTATTACGCTCCTAATGAACATAAGAATCTTATTATTAAAAAACCGTAACAAAAAACTATTGTTTAAAGCCCATTCTAAACGATGTAAAATTCGCGATAATATTTGGCACAGAATTCCATTTATAACTTTATGCATAATTTTATGTGTAATACAGAAAAAATGCGAATAATCAGAATAATAAATTTATAATTATAATTTATATTTAGAAAAACGCAGAGTGTAAATACTCATGATTGATTAATTGTAACTGGTGTAATAAAAATTAAAAATCTATCTATTTACTCGGTATCGTTTTGTAATACAAAAAATTTTTCTCATCTACTTATAAGTGTATTCATAATTTCATATATAAAGGTATAAACAGAATTTTATTTTGAATTTCGTCTGAATTATAGATTGTGCAAAGTGGGTTTAAAATTGTATTTTTTTAAATTATATAAATTGTGTTAAAAAAATGCGAGTGTGTTAATATATTCTCGAAATGTTTCATCATCTACAAAATCAAAAAATTTAATAAATAATTAACTCTGTGCGATGTATCGCTCTTTTTTTTATATTTTAATAATATTTCGTAATTCTGCAAAATCAACAAAGATATGCAACTTGCACAGCTGTGTCGTGAGGAGAAAAGTTCATCTTTGAATCTCTTTCTTTTTGCTCTTCGCCATTTCCTTTTCTTGCTTTGCTTTCACGCTTCATAACATTTACCGTCAAATATTCATATCGAAAGGACAACGACGGAGCTCGCCTTTCGCTTATCTACGTATATACGTTGGCGCTTCCGCTGTCTTCATCGCCGCGTCGTCAGTTTGTACTCCTCCGCTCCGCAAATAAACGGCAGCTGTGCAATATCACGAATTGTCACGGTTCTCTTTTCGCATTTCCGGTCGATTAGGCGCTTCCCTCGTGTACCAGCTTGCGAGCAAAGCGATTGCATGTACTACAAACAGGCACTTTCGACCCGATCTCTGGTGCCGAGTGGTCCCGGCAAACGGACGCGGAATAAATTGCGCGCCAAGTGTTTGTAGCTTTCATCGCGATTACGCGGAAGTGGCACATTGTAGGCTCGTTTTTACAATACCTGGTTATTTTCTTATTATTATCTGAAGACTAAAAGTTATCAAGAGATTTCATTAATGAATTCATACATTTTTCGATAAACTGCTAGATATGAAAACGGGCCAAAGTGGAAAATATCTATGAAAGGAATTAATCATGTAACTTTTTCCCTGGGGCGGAAACGTGAAAATGAAATTTTTTGGATGCGTATGTCCAATGAACAGAATATCTAAAATTGGCGCACTGAACAATTTTCAGATATTCTTAAGAGTTCTTTAAGAAAGATTCTTAAGATACTTCATAAAGAATTCTGAAAGATATCTGAAGTTACCTCATGCGTTGATTTTAGAATTTTACACGATCGATACTCAGAGCGTTCCACTTTAGTTCCCTATAAACGATGAATTTTATTTATTCCACCTCATGCAATTCTATACGTCCACAGTTGTATTGGTAAACGTTATTAATGTCTTCGTTAAAATGGAAACACTGTTACACCACTTCTGGCTTGAAATTTGCCGATAACGATTGTTCATGTTTCCCCTCGATTTCTCGTCGATGACATACAACTCATATAAATAACGTAGTACGCCACTGTTATATCGTTCTCGTTAGAGCTCGCGTGATTTCTTATTTTTGATGTATTTTCTTGTATCTGCTGATTTTTTTTTCCATGAATGGGATAACTTAATAAACATTTATATGTAAATCATTTAGGGAAATCTTGTTAACGACGTAATTCAGCGTTATGTCATCAATATGAAAATATCTCGTGTGGTGTCATTGTAGAAAATATCTTCTTTTCGCCACAAGGGTGAGAAAATAAAGCCATTATTTACGTGAATCCACCAGTCTGTATTCAAGGGACATTTCAGGTGGATTTTCTGCCCTCGAAAAAATAAATAAAAAAACATGACGTCGGATCCGGCGTGTTATACCTAACGACGCATGTGATATAATGTCAAGCGAGAACCCCCTTTTCTGCGACATGACGGATGAAGTGAAAGGAACATTGCAACGCATGTTTATGCAGCGTGACTAGCAACGTCTTCATTTGGTAATTTTTTCATGATTATTTGCATATTTGAATAAGATTTGCTTTTGTATTTTCAAGGTTCTGTCTTCGCTGTTATTTCCAGTTCACATAATCTTAGCAAACACTTTTACCTCAATTTTTCTCTCACTTTACTTATTTCAATAATATAATTTTGCTATTACAACGTTAGTTCGAAGACATCAAAGTTTGACATACGCTCCATTGTATGAATAAACACGTTTTCAAATGGCACTTCTCCTCTTCAGGCCGATAAATATGTAGAGAGAAAGATTGAAAAAAAAAAACTAATATGCATTCGAGGATCTATACTCCGGTTTGTTATTCGAGCTGTCCGTGAAAATCGTTTTACAAATTGTTAAAGTATCCGACGAAAATTTTGTGAGCGTGCGTTCATTTAGATTAGCGAAATGACTGTCGATTGGACAAATCCGTAGATTCATATAGAAAATTGGGATATATAAATAGGATAATTATCGATGCGAGTGCTTCGAATAATGGATTCAGAACTCATCGATGTATAAATGCTCTTTCAGCCTTAATACACATATTTCATCGTGAAATGTATAAAGTAGAAACGCAGATGCCATTTTTTTTTTTGTTATTAACGTGCTAGAAAGTTTTTAACAAAAAAGTTCCTTCTTTTTATATTTTATTTATCATATTTGATATAGTAATTGAAATAATTACTGACAGTTTGTGACCTAATTAGCTCAATAACCATCGACTTGTAGAAATAAAAATTAAGAAACTTTGTTGTTTCTCCGAGTTAATTAAGTAGTAATTATTGCGGCCAAGCGTGAGGCAAATGAGATTTTCCGTGTATCCGTTTTGAATTTTGTCGGACGCTGTAATTTTGTGTCTTCATAAAAGCGAAAAAAAAAATATTACATTGATAACTCGTATAAAATGATCGATACAGGTGTTCGCTGTTGCATCTCGTGCGGCCGTTAAGAAGATACGTTATCGCGAAGAATCCGCACTGCGTCATGAACTGCAGATTCATAAAAGATACGCATGCAACTGTTATTAATGCTTTTACGCGACATAAAAAAATGTATCGACGTGACGGTTACGGGATTCGAATGTTTGAAATAAGGATTTGCCGGAGGCGGAATATCACGAAAAGCAACGTTACAATAGGAGGCTTACGAATATATATCGACTCACATAAACGATATGTCTCGGAGAAATTCTTTGCAAACCTTGTATAAAATCACACTTGTATAAAAAATTTTATTTTATAAAAATTTTATATAAAATGATTTGAATGTAAAATGTAGGATTTACTTCGCATGATAATAATTTATTAAAAGTTATAATTTTATTTAATTAGAGCTTAAAGTAAATTCTTTAGCGCGAGAGTAAATGTAAAAACGTTTTACGTACGCGATGTTATTTTATTTTAATTTTTTATGCAATTTTTGATTTATTATAATTTTTATATACATTTTCTTTAAAGTAAAGTGAATAGAGAGTCATTACTTTAAGATACATTGAACACATTGTAGCGTTGGTGTAACATTTGAAATAGATTAGTATAAAAGTAGATCTCTACACAACAGAGATGTTAATTATCTGAGAGCGTCTGTCCTTCAAAAGTGACAATTATCTGAAACAAGCTAAAGTAATGCGATTCGCTGGAACTGGGAGCCAGATTCCAAAGGCGAAACAGTCGATGCAATCAGCAAACCTAGAACGTCATGTCTGAGTCCATTAGTACGCCGGACAGCGTCTTTCGCCGAACCTCCGGTGTGAGTGGTAATTCAAAGGACCTTTGAGGACAGTTGTGGAATTTGCGGATTACAAGTTGTGACAACAAGTTTGCCGAGCCTATCGTACTCGGACACATGATAAGGACATTAACGCCGAGAATGGCGAACGCTGCTCCGCGAACCTCCCGGTTTGCGAGTAGATCCGGGAAAGTTTCCTCGTTTGCCCTCGCAAGGAATTACATTCAGCGTGTCTATAACGTTTAATTGCTGTTGGCTGCGATTGTCGGAAAACGCAATTAGTAACTCTTTTGATCAGCAACACTGTTTTATAATATATGAATGATTTGTACAAAAATCGCAGCGCTGAGTTTTTAACTTCTTTAGGTTTTTAAAATGTATTTTTGTGCAAAAGTTTTTTTTTCATTTTCTAAAAGTCTCTTTGGTACGTAGATACATGCATGCATGCGTGTGCGTTCTCTCCGCACTAATCTGCGCTGATAATCTATGTAAACAGCAAATATTTTGCAAATTTTTATAAAATGTTTATTGTTAAGCGATTTATGCATATTTTATTGCGTAATTTTGTACATAAGAATGAGGAAAATAATAGTATAAAATGACAGAACTTCTTATAGATTATAATTATATTTTCTTAAGTAAATATGATACATGTCGGATTGATAATCAATGATTGATTATACAATAAGCTGATTAGTATAATATAAAGTCAAATGTACACTGAAAAAAATCATGTTGTTTCAACAGCGTTATTTTAATTGTAAATAATTTATTAATAATATTAATAAAACAGATAAAATTTTATTAAAACAAGAGCACCAGTAATTTGTTTTATTAATGCGCTGTTATTAAATTATTTTCAATTAAAATAATGCTATTGATACATCATTTTTTTCAGTGTATTATTTTTCAATTTATCTTCGCTCAAACTAAAAGAAAATGCGCTGAATTGACAGTTTACGGGATTACAGTTACAATAAATGTATGCATTAAGTGAAATTCTTTATCATTTATTTTTAATATATAAAAGAATGTTCCTGTGTAATTTATTTTTGAAGCTTAGCAAACAGGTAAGACACAATAATTTACTATAATAAGATACTTTATGCAAGAGGATTTCACAAAAAGATTTTAACAAGCGTAAATCGCAAGTAATAGTAAAACTTTTTACTATCAGTTAAATTTTATATAACTTTTTGTTTTCATTATCTTTTCCATTTTTTTTTATGGATTTTGTGGCATCCTTTCTCTAAAAATTTCATAGAATACTTATTTTTTTTTATAAATATGTATATTTATATATATTTATATGTATTTTTTTATTTGTTGAATGACAAATTTGATGTCGTAAATTTTGTCTCGCGACAAAAGTAAGGCACGATATATGACAAGAGACAAGTTAACGATCTAAGCAATGTAATCGCAAGCTGCTGCAATATTTTATTGTCGACTTCACTGAAATT
This sequence comes from Cyphomyrmex costatus, assembly GCF_001594065.2. Classification (NCBI taxonomy): domain Eukaryota; kingdom Metazoa; phylum Arthropoda; class Insecta; order Hymenoptera; family Formicidae; genus Cyphomyrmex; species Cyphomyrmex costatus. The sequence continues at coordinate 150,429 of NW_017275587.1, read as the reverse complement.
TTTATGATCTTTAGTCGACCTCGACTCGTTGAAAGTACCTCACAAAAACCTCTCTCATCTTAAGGGATCAAATTGTTTGCCATAATAAGGGTCGGTTTACGAGTACTCTTGATTCTTAATAAGCCGTTCGGAGCTTTATTTAGCTATGAATTTCTTTCGTCTTTTTTTACCTTGCATTTTGTTGTAAGGTCCATAGTTAGCAACTTTGGTTTATTTTTCGGACAAAGATTATAGCAATTTTGTGTATGCATAAAATAATTATTTTTATCATTGTACTTTTTTACAATATTAAAAATTTAACAACTATTACTCTTCGTAGATTAATATTCAGCATTAGCGACAATAAAATAACGGAATATTGTATAAAATTACATGAGTATATCTTACAGAATATAATTAGAATATAATATATAATTATACAATATATAGTAGCTTGACGGCTTCCAAGAGTTAATTTGATTTTATGTAAAAGTTACTCGAAATGCTTCCTGGAAACGTGACTTCCTTCTGCAGCTTGTTAATTAATTATATTGTAAAATCGCGTGTAATTTTTTCAAACAGTCACTCTGTGTAGCTTAATATGAGCATCTTTTATTAACTAAAACGATATTTTTTATTCCGTATGACGTACAATTCGAATTATCTGAAAACGGAAATTCTCCACTGAGCCTTTAACGTTATATCGGAGTCGTCGTATGTGTTGCGCGCGGCGGTGCGAAAAGCAATTACGGTCCATTTTGTGGGACTTGGCGTGTATCTGACCGATGAAATGACATTATTCTTCCGAACATGAAAATAACAAGCCGAATGAATTATTAATGCGCTGACTGCGAGGTGCGCAACGCGGATTCCAACAGAAACCATATTTGAAAGAGACTGTGATACGCGATCCACTTTGTCCGAATTATCAGCTTTCGCTAGCCCATTTTAGCAAGCGAAATTACTTAATTTAATCTATCTACACATCCTGAACATACCTTCCATAATGATTTAAACCGCACATTTTTAGATAATTATATCTTTGCGTTTTTGTTTATTAAAAAAGGTAATAAAAAGTAGATACATTAAAATAATATTAAAATAATATCTTTTAATATTTTAATCAGAAGATATATTTAAAATGGTTTTTTTTTACTATATATATATAGCAATTTTTTAACACTAAATATTTATTACAGACTATGAACATCTGTATGAAACAAATTATTAACTCTATTGTTTCATGACAGCAATTTAAAATCAACTTTATAATTATTAGTGCAAATATTGTGACGCAAATATTACTGGCTCTTTATTAATATCAGTTGATCTGCTTTAGTTGTAATAGATTACTGTTCTTATGATATCCATAATCATTTAATAAAATTGATCAATCATAGCTATTTCTGTAAAGAATGGAATGACTATAATTAGACAATTTCATAACTACGGATGTTATTAAATCCAATTAAGAGTGCTATGTAAACGTATAGTAGCTAATGATCTGTTTGCATTTATCATGGAAATGCTTTCCTTTAAAAATTGATTAAGTTCTTCGGTGATGGCAGGAAGCGACAAAACACGTCTCGATACGTTCGTAATTACGTGGAATTCTGAGTTCTCGACTAATAAAACTTAAATAGAGCGCGACAAGAGGGAATCCAGGCGGGAAACTTGATGGATGGGAACGTCCATCCGCAGAGATGCAATAAGACGAAACTCTTTCCACGAGACTTCACAACAAGTAGGGTCGACATCTAGCACGATGTTCTCTTTAGCTTTTTCCGTGCGGCGTTCATTTATTTTCTTATCTTTTATCAAGGCAGCTAGCCAATGCTCTTTGATCACAGTGTAAGTTAATGAGATTTGTAATGAATGCAGCTGTAAGAATAAAGGCTAGTTTCCTGATTGCAATCTTAATGCTTAGTTTATTTTTTGTTTTCATATTTCTTTGATCATAACTGAAGTTATTAAATAAATTCATCGAGATTTATGAAAGCCGTCTTTGAAAAATCATAGAATATTTCTTGCTTGATCTTTTATATTTGTAACTCTCGTCCGTTTAGTTTTATAGAACTGATTTAATAATTTATTAGATTATAGATTTTTAACGTTCTTTTTCGTGTTTATTTTTCTTTCTTTGTGTGAAAGGGTTAAAAAAGATCCAAAAAATTGAAGGGAATACACAAATCACGCGCATTCGCGAACACTTACGTTTATAATCCGATAATAGAAATTAAATTAATACCATGTCAAAATGTCCTCTGGCAAAGATCGAAGCAGACCGAGATTCGCTTTAATTAGATTTCCAATTCAGTTCGCCAGCTATTTGCGAACAACACACCTCGTTTCGGGCATCCAATGTCTACTTTGTGCACCGTTAATAAATAGATATGTGTATGGTCGCCAGGTATGTCACTACCCAAACTCTAACCATTTCCATAACGATATGTATTGATTGAATGCCAGTTTTGCTAAATTAATCGCACTGTTATTCGCGCTGTCATTTCCAGCGCCGATAATTACGAAGTATCGATATTAGACGCTAAAGGAATATTTTACAGCACTCGACAAAGAATTTATCAAGATTAATTTTAAATTTAATCACAGCAGAAATTATATTGAATATATCAAACAAAATAGAAATAGAGATTACAGCAGACTGATCCATTATTTTAAATTTTCAATTAACTTAAATGATATCTCTTTTATACAGCATACATGTAATAAATACAAAAGAATCTTTTTCTGAATGATTTTTCATTTTAATTAAAGAATTAGCTTTTTACATGGCTTATATATTAGCTTTGAATATTCTACACGAGTAACATGAAAAAAACTAATTTTTCTATTTATTAGATACACGGATCTGTTTTATTTATATTCGAATACTTCATACTTAAAGAATAAAAAAATTTTGATATAATTATAATATACACATTATTACATGTGATTCAAATAATATATATTGGAATACAATAAACAGTATTTTAACTGAAAGTACAATTTATGTGGCGATATACTGGAAGTACACACCGGAAATGTACAATGCATTATGAGTCTCTTACAACAATTGATTAATTAATATTATCGATAACCTACTTTCGCTAATTGCTGCCAAACGTATATGTATGATCGCTAATTAACACGAATCTGCGGCTTATAATTGTCACGTGCCGCAACAAAGCAAGAATCTTTTTCACATCAAATATCGCTTTGATTATCTAGTGCACTTATTATCGAATAATTCACAAAATTGATTCTCTCTGCGATTTAAAATAAATACATACTCGTAATTCAAACATGTAAAACCGTTTTTAGAAACCATTCGAAGTTTAAAATGTTAGGGTCAATCTAATTACCATATCTAAGATTAAACGTGCAAAATCCATTTTTGATCGCATATTCAATAAAAAGTATTTCTTAAATTTCGTTAAGTTACGAAGAAAGAATTAAGGACATTTCCTAAATTAAGGAACTTAGATGACTTTACTTACAAAGCATTAAAAACTTTTACAAGAGTCTTATCATCCTCATTAAATTAGTATTTTATTATATAATCAATATTTATGTTTAAGAAAATTAAAAAGTAACGTGTACACGTGCTTTTTTTAATTTAATACGTGACAAGATCTCGAAGAATCTTAAATATAAGCGAAGTCTGCTAACTACTGGTTAGACTCACGTGTGCCATCATCGATGGATAGTGCGGATAGAGAAGGAAGGCTCCGATGAGGTGAGCGGCCGAGAAAACGATCCCGGCGATGCAGGCGTGTCTGAGTCTGATCGGTAGAAGAGCGTAGGCCATATATATGAAGAAGCAGACCATTAAGGCAGCAGCGAGAGGACCTCCGGTTCGAAGGTCCTTCGATTTTGAGGAGAATGATGTATCGCCGGTAATCTCGCGGCCCACTTCGTGTAGTCGCGCCAAATGAATGCTCAGAGTCACTTGTAAGGCCAGCAGAGTGACTAGCACTGCACCACTAACGCCCGCCAGCCATATCTCATTCATACCCGGTCTTGAAATAGCTGCTACCAAAACTGAAAGGAAATTTCGAATTTCGATTGAGATAATATTTTTTGCATGAAAATTATTTACAGGTTTTAACATGCCTATCAGCATCGATTATTAGGATCTTTCTAAGATGCATCAATATTATTAAATTGCTTGTTGATTTAATTTGTGACGTTACTATTCTAGTTAGAATTGTATTTTAAGATTGAAAGTTAAATTCGCTTAGTTTGCAAGATTATGGATATGAGCATATAAATTCACACCGAATTATTCAAGCAATAAAGATCCGGCTTAACTATTTGGAGCATTTCTTTTTTATTTGTTGTTTATTTATATTACGGTCTTGAAATACTTTGTTCAATATTGAAAGGAAATTTATTGCTCATTACCGATTCTTACGTTTCGAAGTGTTCGGAGAACACATTTAGAATGTAAAGTCGGTACGAAATGGCGTGAGTGTTCGATATATATTTTAAACTAAAGTAGATGATATTTCAACAGCTTTTTCGCGATTTCGAGACTATATTTTGTCCATCGTGCAAACATTGAAAGTTCATTATTTATGTCGTAGACTTTTCAAGATTTTACATTATACATTCTACATAAGTAAGTTTCTTCAGAAAATTCGATTAAAGTTATTAATGCGACGTTACTTGCTCAATCTCGTCCTGGTCGAAAAGCGCAGGTACGAAAGGAATGAGCTCTGCGAGTTATTGCGATACGAAAAGCGGGTCTCATTGCGCGTTCTGACGCTTTCGAAAGGAAACAGCACTTGCAGACAATATTCTCATGCATTATTGATACCGGGACCTCGTGAAACATTGAGGCTCACGGAAAACAGGGATTCTCTACATACATAGAGGATAGCATAGAATGCACGTCTTTTAGCGTCGTTCGCGACATTTGACTACAGAGCTATTTCGATGCAATTTCAGTAATGTTCAAACTGCATATTTTATGAAAGCTCGAGATTTTTCTGTAAATAAATTTCTGACGTAATATACTAACGTTGAACGATTAGATTTTTTTTCCGCAGACATTTTGAGTACTCGAATTTGATTTTTCACGCAATGAAAGGAAACACAGCAATGTATCGAAGTTTACAGAATTTTTTAATATAATTGTAATTTATATATATA
>NW_017275587.1:101392-144351 GCF_001594065.2 Cyphomyrmex costatus | reverse complement strand
TGTATCGAAGTTTAGAGAATTTTTTAATATAATTGTAATTTATATATATATATATATATATAAAGTAAGAGTTTATATAAATATATGTATATGTATACTGAAATTGGTTTAATTATAAACAGAAATTTTTAACAATTTTTTTTAAATTGGATTTTTAATTGAAAATAATATTAAAAATGGAGTTTAAATCAATTCAGGAAAACGCGGGTACACAGAGAAGCAATATTTAAATTTTTGTGAATTCTGGAATAATATTTTAAGTGAATTCCTTAAACTAGTACAAAATTACTTTCAGATAAATCTTGGAGCAAATGCAAACTTAATTCTGACATCTCGGAATTATTGCTTTAAAATAAGAACGTTGATTGTGAAAAATTAATTCGTGAAGATTGAGTCTTACCGGCGTAAATAACGATGCAGGTCACTAGGGTGATTGCGAGGAAAAGATTTTCGGGTCTCTGCAGGAGCGTGAAGAGCGGCTGGTTGCCGGTCAGCATTAACTTCGTGATAAGTAGTAGGCCTAACGCCAGCGCTAAACCGACCAGTAGACCGAGCACATGTGTCATGTTACTTTGATTCATACGTAGGAAGTAGCGTTGGTACAGCATTTCAACCTGAAACATGAGCACAGACTTGCCACACATTGTGTTAATCAACAATTCGTCTTTAAACTGATAACGTTATATCTCATATAATTTCAAATTTAAATAGATCTTTCTTCAATTCTGACAGATTTTTAATTTTTTAATATTATTTTATTTAAAAGAATATACAATAATCAATCAAATTTTTGATAAAAAAAAGTCTGTTACATATTGTACAAAGAAACCTTAGATTTAAAAAATTGTATGGAATATGGTATACAGAATAAATATTTGACGAAAGCGGTGCGGATGTCGCACTAAATTAATAGTTAGTCACTGGGTCTGAATATCAACTAAATAAAATATCAACTATGTAAATAAAATTCGCTGCATACATACATATATACAAATATAGTTGTATGAAATGATAGTTACATGCACATGCAGGTATAGGTATACCATGTGTAATATATCTATTGTATTTCTCGAAATTGCACTACTCGATAGAAAAATATTATATATGTCGTGAAATGCATTGCCAAAATTAATTGTTACGTCATTAAGGATTGATTGATTGACGTTTTATTCGAATTTATGCGAATCACTAACACTAATGCACCATTGGTATCATTACTGTTTTGCTCGTCTTATTATAATATATTTAAATTTATATATTATTATTATTACATTCAATATAATATATAAATATCCATAAACATAATAATATATTATATTTATCATATACATAAAAATATATTAACAAATAATAGAAAATATATACCCAGATAACACAGAAAGTCCAAAAAGAATTCTTTTTTTAATATCCAACTTATTCAAAATGAGTGTTCCTGTTTCCATTTCTGTTCTAAAATTATTCCTGAGTCCCAAAAGATTTCATTTTTATGTCACCAATTGTAAGTTTTTTTTAGATTCAAAAGGGTTTTTTTCTAGTTTTTTTTTTAATTTAATGTAAAAAAGAAATGATGAAATTATACTTTCGGTCTGTACGTTATCCAACTTCTGATACTTGAGTCGGTATGTACGCGATGCTACACAAATCTTTGCATTTTCTAAATTAGAAAATAATCTTCGCAATTATGACATATTTTAGACAGAGTGTTGTATACTTTATGATTATTCTGAGTTTGTGTGTGAGTCCAATTAATTAACGATCTCGCAAGTGATGTGTGAGAGCAACGTACTTCAAGCTGAGAGAAGAAAATGAGACGGAGGAGAAGAGACATCGTAAGATGGTGAAGCGATCAATTTTAAAATGAGTGAAATGTTACACTTTTTATTTTGAAGTAATATTAATGAGTAAGATTTCAAATAATTATTTTGAAATGCTGTCGATATTATAGATATAATATTAACGAAATATACGCATTGATATGCAAATCGATGCAGATACGTAATGCAATAGAATAAAAAAAACATATTGATAGAAAATTGATGTTAATTGTATAAAGGGAATGTTATTACTATTGGATTTCATCTCATTTAGTTCAAGTTTTTCATCCAATATGCTTCGATATGGAATTTATTTATTAAATACAAGTAATGATTGCGAATAAGAATTTCATATTCTCTTGCGCGCGGTTCGCTTTGAGCATTCTTTATGCATATGTTTTAAATATCAAGCGTTTATGCTATAAAATTCAATTCCTGATAATTTGCGAGATACATCGAGTTTTGAGAACAAGATTGATATAAAATTTTTCTTTTGCTTGAGCATAACTTTTGATTACTTTAAACGGTAATCACGGAGTTATAAAAACACAAAATGCTACTTAATAAATACTTTCTTAACGAAATTCATATAATTGGTAAATATTTAATAAATATTTCGCATAATTAATACAGTTTATGCAATTAACATTATTTTAATTAATTTCTTATGATGCATTTTTTTGCGATACGATCTACGCATATATATAAAATTAATCGTAACTTTGCAATTGCTGCTGGTAATAGTAATGAAACGGTAATATAAATATTTTTTTCTTTCCCTTACCATATAAACGGGATCTTGACGATTTTTAAAATTATGAATAATTTTAAAATAAGTGAGTACGGGCGCACCATTCTGTCCCTAAAAAACTTGTGGAATGGTAGGAGGTGTCCGTAAAAGCCGTAATCACACTAGCGATTACGCGATTATGATTGACGATTGAGGATTACTTTTCAACCAATCAGAGCAAAGCAGTCACCAATTGCTTTGCTCTAACTAGTTGAAAAGTAATCCTCAATCGTCAATCACAATTGCGCAATCGCTATAGTGTGATTACGGCTTAAAACCCGACTAGTGGGCGTCATTTGCTCGCTGAGCTGCGAATATTCAATATAATAGAGCGCGGACGCAAATGACACCCATTTACACGCAATGTATATTTGTCGTATACAAATAAAATATTTTTTATGTTTCTTGACTATTTTTGTAAGTAAAACACACCACACATATATATGTTTTATTCAGTATTATCTTAGAATGAAAATAGCAAACGCTCTGCAGAAGAAGTGTTATAATTTTTTTGTTCTCTTAGAATGTTATTAAATAATTACACCGGACATTATAACGACCCCCAGTATACACTTAATGGATACTAAAAAAAATGTATACAGAGATAAGGGTTAATAATTTCTAGCTTATTGTATATTCTATAGATACCCATCTTAATTGTATCTTATACATGATTTTTTTACATGTCCTTTTATTTCAAAGTGATAAAATGCGAACTCTGACGTGTGTCTAATTATTTAGTTATAAAAGTAAACTATAATTGTATATTTGTATTTTTTCGAATATCTTCAAATATCTTTCTTTTCATGGGTACAACCTCGACGTGGTGGGAAGGCTCGGTATGTACTGAGGGTATACATGAAAGAGAAGGTTTTACTAAAATGTCTAAAAATCTAAACTTTTAAATATTTGAGCAAATCCTGTTTATTTTTCCGTGTAAAAACCCAACGAAGAAGAAGCTAACGTACCCTCGTCGCCCGATTTAATTGAAAATAAACGGACCGTAACCGGTTCGTTGCGTCGAACGTTTGTTTCGGGAGTGCCGTTTAAATTATCGGACTAATGGACTCTTCGTGATTCCCATTCGATGGAATCCTAGTCCGAATCAGTGGAACCATATCTCCGCCGTTTTGACAGTATAGTCTCTAAATTAGATTCAGTGAAATTCAACTAAAAAGAAAGAACATTTGAGCATCATAAAGTTAAAATACCGATATTTGCGCGTCAGTTCCTGTCTTCCAATATCATATTAAATTTATATATACTAAAGCAAAGTTAGCCAGATTAAAGGTTCCACGTTTCATTCATTGATTGCTAGTGGCATACTTAGGACTGATGTCAGTGATTATCCTTGTCGGTTATCGCTTGTCATACAGCATTATTTGAATCTCATTTGAACTATAACTAGAGTCTGAGTCAATTTTGAACGTGATTTAAACATGGACTAAAAGAGACGGACTTAGTACGATTGATTTTGTCTTCTTTCGCATAAGCCTTCAGTTATATACTCGTCGACTCGAGATGCTGATTCCACCGATAGAACTGGATATCATGGGTTTCATAATCGTAAAATACCACAGTCGTGCGAAAGACTTTTATTAATAATTAGCCCGCGTACGATTATAGTATATTTATTCGCGAGTGTTTTTCGCGAGCGTCCTGTGCGAAAGGATGAGGAGATTTAAGAAAGGCATCGGACAAACCGGCAGAGAAACCTTGGTGTATCATTTTATTTCTATATTTGTATAAAATTAATTTTTTTCTTGTTTATCCTTGAGAACTATTTTATTTTATAATAATTTAAAAATATTTGAAAATAACAAATAAAAAAACGAAGTAATTTAAAATTTAACAAAAATGTTTTCTTGATAAGATAATTTTTAGAAAATTTATAAGTACTTTTGTAAATATCTAATTAAATGACGATAAATAATAAAATTCGGTATTTATGAGAATAATATCATTGTTTGAGAATTACATGATTGTTTTCGAGGAAATGCGTATTTATAATTATCTTTTGAAATATTGATTGTTTTTTGTGCTGTGTTTTAATTTGGACTTTAAATTTGTTTGTTACAAAATCGCCGTTGCAGATGAAACAGCTCCGCTGTTGCGCTTTGGATCGGTGAGTGACGAATTAATTTTTTATTGAGGTAACTGATGTGTGGTAATTTTATTAAGAATAATTCATATATTTAAATACTTGTCTATGCATCAAGATGACAATATATAATATAAATATTACAAAAAGTACATAGTATTCCATATATCTATTATCTTAAAATAGATAAAATGTATATTTAATTCTTCACAAAATTGATCTCACATCGGCAAACAATTATGTCATGTCTAATAACTTTTATTTAAATTTCATTAAACCGAGAAGTTTAATAAAACCTGTACAACAACTATACAAACGTCTAATCTTGACAACAATTTGATGAATAAGATTTGACTTAATTTGAACATTACCACCTTAGTTTATAGTTTTTATACGCTACCATCATTGATGTATCTTATTTTTAATTCTTATTTTTATATTCATTTTTAAATATGTACTGAAGAGGACCTTAACCGTAGATCGAAATATTTACGTTTATTTATATTATTTATTTCGAATAAATTGTATAAAAATTATACACTGAGAACTTGTGTTGGCTTATAAATATTGGCAATTTGTTTGTTTCTTTTGAAATAATTTAATTCTGTTATCTTGTTTGAGTTTATTAATTAATTTAATTTGTACACAACAGAGAATGGACTCATATGCGTGCATTGTATGTGTAACTGGAGACAGTAGAATGCCGTTATAAATTAATATTAAATCCCGTGTGTCTAGTTCCAAGTAAATAAAAGCACCAAGATACTTTACATATATAATATTACCGTGTCTCTTGATCTTAATTTCGCGTAAATTGAACTCTTAATAAAACTCTAAAACACGATTTGAACTTAAATTTGAAATTCATATATCCTTTTTATATTAATCATAATAGTCGTAACTACAAATATATTAGATAAAAGAGATACGAATAGATAAAAATGCTAACCGTTAGATAAAAATTAAATAAATAAAAAATATAATAAGTAAAGATACGGACAGGTAGAGTTATAAGGGATATATAATTTTTAACAATGGCGGGAAAAAATTTTAATTTTATAATTGTAAGAATTTTAAATAGAAAACGAATAAGTTGATAAATCTTTTTTATTTTCTTCTCACAGATTTAAGTCGGCAAACAATTTTTATATCACAAACTCATGTCTGGAAACTACTTTTATTTCACAGTATTTAAATACAAAATCATAACATAGTAGTTTATTTCCACAATTTTTTAAAATATTGCTGCAACATTATTAAGATCATATTGCACATATTTACAAATTTAAAAGATAGGATTAGGAATTATTTGTGAAATTTATATTTTCTATCGTAAAAATTATTAATAGTATTCAAAATTATACAAAATTATGTATCTAGATTATGTAATCGGGATTACACAAAATTAAAACGTGCATGATGAAAAAAATTTTTCCGAATTAAATTAATATTTTCCTTCAAATTTTATTTTATATTCTTTAACTTTTCATATAAAAAAAAATTATTAATAAATTTAATAAATTAAATTTGCGTTCGAAATTATCGCCAATTTTTATGACAATAAAAATTCTTTAAATATGAGGATATTTCGTGCTAAACCGATGATCGAATATTAACTTTTCACTGAAATTTTACATATGTTTTAAAGATCGGAAATGTATTCGAGAAAATCTAGTACCGTGGTTCAGGAATTGGTATTATCATTAAATGCGAATAAAAAATCGCAAAATAGTTGTAAAACTAATTTATTAAATTTAAGGAATTAATTTTTTTGGTGGTAAATATTTATATATATGAAGAGCCATTACGAATGTCACGCTTTTTTCGCATTTTTTTATTACGATTGTTGCCTGTGCAATGAGGATGTGTGCTTTATCGCTATCCTTCATGTTAGATGATCACTAATGAGTTCGTATTGACATAGAGTTAAAATTATTTTTATCGTGAGGAATTATTTTTCGTCGATTTTCGTGGAATTTATCCGCGACGTTATTTCGGTGCATTGTTGAAAATTGGAGACTTCCGTTGTAAGAGTGAAGTTAAACTTGGATTTTCTTGGCAATTTCTGGAAGCAATAACTTTGGCTACCACATGTGTTTTTTACATTTTTAATTGCAAAATTATTATATTCTGAAAAAATATTTATTTTTCTCATTAATGTTCTTCTATTGATAGTAACAATAATATTACTTTCTACAATGCAACTTGTAATAGTAAAATGAATATATATCATGGATAACGATTGATATAATGATTAATATAACGATGTAATAAATTTAGATAAAATATAAAAAAGATATATATAAATTCAAATAAAGAGTGGAATTTGCATTCTTTTCCTGCATCTTCTAATTACGTTAAAAATATTACAAATGTGTATATATTTTTCTAATCTTTGGTTTCTTTTTAGAAACAATTTTTAGATACGTGGAAGTCACCTGATTTCAAACATCGAGATTAATTTTTAAATTGTTAATTAGTTTAGGTATCTCCATAATAAAATATATGCGCAAAACTGTGGTGTTCTATATTTGCTAAAATTTAAAATTTATTACTTTATATAAATGGAAAAGTTTCTTTTTGAGCACTTAATTTTCTACTCATGAATGTAATAAAGAATATGCGGGTACTTAAAAAATTTGATACAAGTCAAATAGGTGCCCTGATTAAATTATATGACGTATTGGTAATTTTAATTTAAATATTATTAAAAAATTTAAAAATTATAAGATACACACATGTTAAACTCTGTTAAATGTTTTTATGTAAAAGCTATTATAATCTATTATCGAGAGAATTCCACTCGTCTCAAATAATAACTATCCCAAAATTATTTATGCTTGTATTATATGGTATTAATATAAAAGCGCATGTGTGTATTTTATAATTCATAAATGTACTTGTTTACAATTACTTTTTTGTAAAAATTGTTTTAATAGATATACATTTTTTAATAGAGAAAGATATCTTGTATAGTATAGAAATATGTTGTATTAACGGAGAATATGTTTTTTCGCGTTTTATAGAAATATCGATTGAAATAAAAATTCGGAAATTTCATATGTTGTATTGTCCAAAAATTTGAAAAATGGTTACTGTCATATTGATATACTGCCAAAATCACTACTATCGGAAGCAGTCCAGAAAATAGGAGATTTACTTCCTTCTACAGCGGAGCCTTCGACGTTGAACGGATTGCTTAAAGTTTCCTTTGCGGATCGATCTCTCTCTAAACTTGACAAGAAATCCATTAAAGTCATTCGTCACCCTGAAAATTCTCGGCATTAATTATTAATCAGGGTGTGTCAGTTGACGGAAAGACCTTAATTTAGTCAAATTGTTGGGTCAATTATCCTCCCTTGAATGACGCAATAACGCAATTATTTACCGCAATTTTTTAAAATCTTAAGTAAAACTTTGTAAAATAATAATAAAACGTATGTTAATTTTAGTATGATTGAAATTATTTAGAGACATAGATGAAAAACATTTAATACTTCTGAAACTATATTTATTATCGTGTAAATTAAAATTAAATATAGAGGGAAGATTTCACCTTATCAATAATATATTGTAGAAATTGCAGATACACACACACACACACACACACACACACACACACACACATGTGTAATATAAATCAGATATTGCGCGTGCGCGAGTATAATAGATCAGTTTGTTTTCAAATTTTTTTATTGTGATTGATTTTATTTGATCATTGGTTTCAACTTAAACATTTTCTATATCTTGGCACGAATATTTATTAAAAGGATTTTTTTTCCGAAATTTTGCAAACTATACTAGTATTAAAAGTTTTTTTTTATTTAAAAGTTGTGACGTTGCAGTTCCGCTGCGGCGTCGCAAAGCGTAATTTAGAATTATAATAGGATATCTTGTACATAATTTAAAGTTGAATCTTATATTATATATTATTTAACTTCTACACATTTTACAGATAAAAATTTCAGTTAAAATCTAAAATTAAAAGTGAAATCCGGATTAATTAGAAAAGTTTTCAAGATAAAACTTCGACAAAGTACAATTAGTCGTAATAATATCTAAAAAAAAATAAAAGTGCAACCTGAATAAAAGGACAAGATAGGTATACATTTTTACTTGAGTTATAAAACAACTACACTTCTAATTATTATTCTTATTATTGATATCAAATTTATTCAGTTTTTAAATTAAAACGAAAGAAGAAATAATTATATTCTTATATGTTAAAGTTGTTCGAAGATGTATGGAAAAGAAAAAATCACTTTTCTGGAATTGCTATATGTATGTATTTCAATCATACTTCATATAGTATTTATAACAGAGTAAAAAGCGGAATGAAAGTGCATTATAAAATCCATCATAAACAAAATACAGGTCACAGAAAGTTACTTCAATTGCTGCATCATTTAAAAAATGTGCTTGACTGCAGATACTACTTGCTTAAAAAAAGACAAAATGTTTTTAAAACGATACCTTTAAAGATAACGAAAAAAGAATTCGCGTCTAGAACAATTGTCGCTAATCAATTCTATCTATTGTATATATACTATATACATATATTATATCATAATTGTTTATATAGACAACGATGATATGATATAATAGATGTGATATTAGATTTTTGTTTAAATTGCATTATATTTTATAAATAGTTCACGTTCAATTAATATATTGAATGTTTATAAATATTTTAATAGTAACATGTACTATCTATTATTATTTCAATAAAATATTGTGTATTTGGTTTGTATTTTATTTTTTCTCTCATCTGTAAACATATGTATATTTATTATATATTTTGTGTGTGTGTGTGTGTGTGTGTGTGTGTGTGTGTGTGTGTGTGTGTGTGTGTGTGTGTGTGTGTGTGTGTGTGTGTATGGTGCGCTCTAGATGCGATTTTTTAAATTGTTTTTATACATATTTTTTAAACAATTATGACAGATACGATTTTTTTAAGCATGTAGTATCTGCAGTCAGGCACATTTTTTAAATGATATAGCAGTTTGAGTTATTTGTGACCTGCATTTTATTCACAATACATTTTATAACGAGCTTTTATTGTACTCCATTCTGTTATAAATTCCATGTATAAAGTATGATTGAGATACATGCTTAAAAACGGATACCTTTGATAACGCATAGCTTTAATAAAGAGAGAAATATCTATCTGGCATAATACGTACTATATTATATTTATATATAATATCTACATTCCGCAATTTTTATGAAATGAGGCGTGAGTATTACAAAAGAATAGAGATGCATACGTGTATAATATTTCTTTAATACATAATAACACACAGACGGTTTTATATTTTTTTTTTATTTCTTATTCGCAAAATATCATTAATTGCGACTCGAAATAAAAAGAAACGGTAATGAGATAACGATGTGTTCATTTTTTTCTATTTATTGATCATTATTTTATAAAGGAAGATATCGTTGACCAAACAGAATTACGATTCCTAGAAATCATAAGAAAGATCAGGAAACGGTTTGAAATTTATATCATTACAATGGTATCTATTTACAGACTTGTGCGCAGACATATTACGTTACCGTCAGCGTTGAATTTTACGTGCCGCACCGCTGTTATTCAAATCAGTCAGTGTACATAGTGCGAATCGCGATCTATTTGCAGAGAGTCGTCTGTTGAAAATGGAACTTAATCAAATTAAGATTAAACAATGTAAGGAAACAAAATCTCGGAACTATTGAATTTATTTTATTTTTATGTGCTTTCGCGTTTTTTTTTTAGCATATTTCTGATTTATCTACCTGCAATGCAGCGGTATGTTTGAAAAATGCATTATATATCTTTTCAGGCACTGCGTCAGCAATGTCGCGCGTTTACTAAAAAAAGTGAAAGAGATGATTTTACTGCACGTATTAAAATAGTTCGTATCGTGATATTGGTTTTTACGTGTATTGACTGTTTTAAATTGTCAGATTCATCACAATTATATTATGATTGCAATATTAAAATTGTAATGTCTTTATACGCTGATAAACTAGTATATTGCAATCAACAAATTAAGATTTGTTAGATTATATATAATTTGTATCAAAATTTATAGATATATATTCTCTTTTATGTCATATATAATATAATAAATATACATTAAAATGTATTAGTATACAATTTACTGTATATAAAATTATCTCCAAAATTTTGTCCCAAATTTTAGAAAATTATCCGACTTTTAAAGTGTATTTTCATCCAAATACAACGGAATTTATTTATTGTTTTTCGTTTGTTTACAATAAATGTGTCATGTATTCGTGGTATTTACGGCACAGCACGTAGCAATTTACGCGACACTACGCTGGTTGGTGAATTTTTCGGTTGGCTTTCCGACTGCAAAAGCGCAAGAGGTTTGATTAAATCGAATTCGACAGAGCTGCAAGTCACGTGGAGAAAATTGAGAGGAACGGTGCCGATAGATAGCCGTCGTTAATCGATAGATAGCCGATTTCAACGCGATTTTTTTTTGCTGCTCGCTTCTCTGTAGAATTGGCGAGAGAAGAGATCTTATCGTTGTATCCCAGATGGAATTGCTGTCATCGGTTGCAGTTGAAAAGCTCAGTGACCGTTGGCGTGTTATCAGTGGTCATAACGATCGACAAAGATACGTTATTGTAGCTCTGAATTGTTAATATTTTAATCTTTCATCATGCTGTGAAATATTTGCAACAATGCAACATTGCGAATGCACCCGGGAATAGCAACTTTTTTGTTTTCTCCGATACGAGCGTAACATGCAATTTTCGAGTGATATTTGCAATCCAGTCCTCTTGTAATACGTTATAACATACCACAAACATTTTATACAGGGGGCATTCTAAAACTGATAATAAATATTTTAAAGTCAGATTCTTTATAAAGATATGACACGGTTAATAATACTGAATAGTAATATTGAATAACTAATTAGAAAGTAATACTGACAGTATGCATCAATATTTCAAATGTTTTCAAATTTATACGATCAATGTTATTGACAATATATTTCACTTTAGTTTTACGTATCTATTGCATAGTGACATACTACGACATGGATCCTAATAGAGCGATACAGACGTTGAAGAATCAAAATCCAGATCACTGTCAGTATTTTACGTCAATCCATCAATATTAACCACGCACGATCAATAATATCGTCAGTATTTGTTAATACTGATAGTTTATTGGTAGCGTAGAGTCACTTTAATATTTTTAGATAAAAAACTCTAATACGAAAATATATATATATCGAGGCTTTGATAGTTTTCAAATGAGAAGAGTTTAAAAATGATGACACCTAGAATTTCGCGAGCCAGAGATAACAAAATGATATAAAAGTGCTGAATTTTATTATTATCAAAGGCATGAATTTTGAGGAAACATCTTCACACTGACCATTTTGCAGAGCTGAGGAAAAATTGAAATAAATTCAGTAGAAATATTTATTTAAAGGATGCATTAAAAAAAAATACTATTTAAAATAAATATTTGACATAGTAAGTACGAAAAAAACAAAGTATTTAGTATTTTTATAAACGCATTCTTTAAATAAATATTCCTATTGAATCTATTTCAATTTTTTTCCTGCACTGGAAATATGTAGATATTTACTATTTTTTATTTCAATTATTTTTCTCAACACAGTCATTTTGCTATCTCTGGGTGCGTGAAACTCTAATCTATTATTCGTAATTTTTAAACTTCTCATTTAAAAGTATCATAGTCTTGGCATATATGATATTTTCGTATTAAACCTTTTGTTTTAAAATATTACAAAGATGTCATCATTACAATTTGTCTTTAAAATATTTATCGTCAGTTTTGGTACACCCAAAAGATACCGTATATTATGTAATACTGTAGAATAGGACCATACAGTTATACAGAATTAAGCTTGCTGCAACATTTGCAAGATTACTATATCATTTTTGGAACGTTGCAATGTTGCTGCAATATTGCAGAAATCTGTACTGTGTGGGTTTAAATTATATTATTATAGTATAATATAAAAGCGGTCGGGGCGGTCGTTTCTAACGTTATCTCCGTTTTGCTTTTCCGCCATCTCCGTTTGCTCTCGTTTTGCTTTCAATATTTCTCATATGTGGGCATAATGCATAAGCCATTGTTCCGTTATAAAGGGAGAAAGCGTGCCCTGCGGAAATTTGTGACGTAAATCTCTAGTATAAATCGCGATGCACTTCGTTTAACTCCCGGTATACTTTTGTTTGCCCGTTTATATGCAAGAATATCCTCATGGGTCTGGGTTTACCTCAGTGGCTGAAAAATGTCAACGGTGACGATGTAATGATTAAAGATATTGTAAATTGTTAAAGATATTGATTTTACGCGTTACATTGAATTGAAAGTGCAAACTAGACGCGACTAAAAGACACAAGGTAGAACAAATCTCCATCTTCTTGTTGATCCTTTTATCCTCGAATTTTGTAATCCATTGCTCTTCTTTCTTTCTTTCTTTCTTCTTCGTTGCATTCTGATTTTATCTATTGTGACTTCCGAATAATCGAGTTCTGTCTACTTCTGTCTCAATGTAATCTCGCAGCGATTTACTTGTAAGAGTTGTATTCTATGGCTTTGCGGATATTGTAAGTCGATCACGGATATTGTAAAACGATCACAAAAGACAGATATTGGGCGACTTAAGTCGGTCAGGCCTCAGGGTGTGTACTGTCAGAATAAATTTTATTTAAGTCACCCCACTCATTGCATTTGTCGACGTTGTGTAATTTTAGAATTTCTCCTTTGTTGAGAAGTAAAATCCCGTAGGATAGGAAGAAAAATAAAATATCGTCTTTTACTTCGAATAATAATAAAAGATCTAAGCCGGGATAGATTGAAAAAAAATCAGTATCTTATGCCGCCACAGATTGACATTAATATTTCCGAACGAATCAATATATGTAACTATCGAGAAAATATTGATGGATTCTATCTAGATTTTCTATCTCAATATCTCCTGAAAATTTGTTCTGAAATTTAAAATCGATATTCGAGTAAAATTACATCATTCTCAAAGCATCTATAAACGGTAATTTTTTTATCTCTTCCATTTCTCTTGCAATGTTAATGTCTAATTAACACTCGCGACGAAAGTCTTTAAAATGACCGATAATAATTAAATATGACGGCGTTTTTATCTTGAATCGACGAAAGAAACCAATTAATCTTTAGTCCATGCGACGAAATATGAATAATCACGCACATGTGACCGAGATACTCCCAGGCATAATGAATAATTTCGTTGAGGTTTCCGTCATTTGTACCACATGGTTTCTCTCTGAAGAAATATCTTTCCTCCTATCGGTAGGCTTGTATTACAGACATTTAGATAGTCCAATGTTCGCAATTGCGAGCACCTTTTTATAATCATTATGTATTAAATGCTCTTCTCTTCAATTTTCATTAAAATAAAATTTAAATGAATCTTACGTTTGAATTTTACCTTGTGCAATTATAGACGTAGTTATAAAACTTTACTATTAGTTCGCATTTTGGAAATTCAATTTGCGGAAACTTGTAATTTTTTAAATTACAGAAATCAGGGAAATATCAAGAAAATCGAGGGAATTTTAAAATAGTATTGAAGACATCAAAGAAATCAAGAAGTTATGGAATGGCATTTTAGGATGAGGAATCAACGGGCAACCTTGCGTTAATCCTCTTTTAACGTGTCGATAAGGATATTCATTTCATCATCAAATATGTAACACCACAATATAACGGCTTCAGAACGACGGAGAGACTCCCTTTGGATTCGCTTATTTGATCGGAAAAATGACGGCGAATCTACCGCCGTCGTATTGAAAGCATTGCGACGCATCGCCGATGGGAATATCGGTGAAGCGAAACACAATCAAATCGACGCGTGTCGCGTAAAAAACACCCATTGAGGGACTACTCTGTCGAGCTCGCGCTTCCCGATTTACGTGACCAGACGATGCAAGTCGTTCCCGCAGGAATTGCACGAGGAATATCGTAATTCGCGCCATTTTCCGGTTATCCTGTCACGTTTCCCGTGACAATCGCGAGGCAATTTTCGAATTCACGAGTTGTCGCCCTCGAATTCCCACGTGTAACACGCGGACTCTCGTAAACTCATTTTCTAAACGGAAAACCGTTTTTATAGATCTTATTTCAATCTCTGCATTAATCATGGTACAAATCACGCGTCCTCCTAAAAACTTTATATTTAATTTTATATTTAATTACTTATAATGTGAGCATTTTATTTCAATATAATTATTATTATATGTATAATTTATCTTCATTTTTATGAATTATTATTTTATTATTTTTTCTTTATTGTACTTCACGTTATTAATCCATTTGACGCAACGATATCGTCAACTCTCTCCACTAGAAGAAGAGCAATAGTTTTGTTCTATAGGAAGACAGATCGATTTTGTATATGCAGGAAAGAGGACGCAACTGTCGATACGCCATTGGTTATTGATTGGGGGTAATAGATTTTACTTTAGGATTCACTTGAGCTACTCCTCACAACAGAACGGAAGCAAACCATGGCGGTTAATGGATAACAGTTCTGATCCGAGACCAAACTTCAACGATCTATAGTTATCCGAATCTTAATCGTCGTTAGTGAGTTTACCTCCAAGAAATTCAGAAAATGTAAATTTTGGATTAATGTTATTAATGTTAATAGACTAAGTCCTGTGTTTCATTTGATTCAAGACGTACTATACGATTCTCAACAGATAAACTTGAAGATTCGTAAGAGAAAATTGTTCTTCGAAAAAAAATTATGAACAGCTTTCGATGCAGTTCGTGAAGATAAGTTACAAATTTATGTTGGACATACAGCGACGCGAAAAGACGAGGCGAAATGTAAATTGCGTCTGATGTATTTTCAGTGATGCATCAAACTTTTAAGAGTAGTCGTCGAAGGAACTCTTTGACAAATAAAGTGTAAAGTGTCGTTTTTCTTTCCTGGAAAACCGATAGTTGAGTCCCGAAGATATTTTCTACATTACGTGTGATGCAATGTAGAAATTTCGTTTTTTTTTGAAGATTAGTTGTCTAACAAAACAATTAGATTAAACACGGTCCAGTTTTCTTTTTCTGCAGAGAAAAAAATCTAAAATTTTTACAGTCTTTCATATATCCAACAATTTTGAATAATTTACACAATAAAAAAAAATATATAATATATTTGATTGTGTGTGTGTGTGTGTGTGTGTGTGTGTGTGTGTGTGTGTGTATACACAGAGAGAGAGAGAGAGAGAGAGCTACAAACGTAAAATATCATTTTCAAACTTGTTTAATTCATGGCTCCGTGAATACAAGTAGTAACATTAGAGAAACAACATTTTTGGTATATAAATATTCTCAAGTTAATTCTCTTAAAGTTGCAAAGTGGCCTAGTTTTGTAGTTACCATACGTCAGTTTAAAGTAAATACGACTTGGAATGTTCCTCGACAGCGGTATTCGCGCACATGTTCAATATTCTAAAACACCTCCGCGATATTTCCATACATCAAAGTCCTTGTTAGAGCACTCGCTGCATTTGACGGGCGAGACATTTCGATATATTTCTGTTCGAGCCCTACGGGGTGGCAAAGGGCCGCTAACGCGTTAACCACGTTGTTCGTGCCACCGGACCGTCGGATTTCGCAGCCTCACGAGCACCGCGAACGGTTGTATCTTCGCCAGTCGCGTTCTATTTTCCATCGGACAAAACCGATGATTTAACCGCGAAATACAGCGATTGTGTCCGAGACACATATGCGGCCTACGAAGGGAGAGAGACAATTTGTCGTTTGCATTGGATATGCGCGCTACTGTTCGCACAAAAGAGAGAGAAAACGCGGTCCGCAGTTTCGGGTTTGAAACTGTCGCGAACTTGTTCGCCTCATACCATTTTACGGCATGATACAGAAGCCGAATACCGACAGTCGAAACTTGTTGCGCGAAATTTTATTCTCCCGGTTAACAGTTTCTTTTTTTTCCCTTCATATCTCTCTTTCTCTCTTTCATTCTCACTATATATATATATATGTGTGTGTGTGTGTGTGTGTGTGTGTGTGTGTGTATAATGTGTGTACTTTTCTGTTTCTAAGAGCCTAAACGACATGTCGCCGGAGCAATTAAAAAATAAATTAGAAACAGTATTAGAAAATGAGAGTGAAAGACTTGGCAGGCCGGGAATATTACAATAAAATTCCATAGAATGAGAAATGTGTGAAAGAATATGTTCTATGAAAGAGTGAAGATGTATAACACCTTACTTTATGAAATAAAACAGTGTGAGAAACTTGAGCCGTTTACAATTTAATATTAAAAGGTACTATTTAAGAGAGAGGCTACTGGTGTGACCAAATTATCGACGTTATCATCGTATAAAAATCTTCGAATTGATTGAACAGATTTAAAATTAGACGTAAAATTAGGGGGTGGTTTAGTAGACTTTATACTATAATTGAAAAAAAAATTGAATAATTTTTAACTTTTTTCCGATTTTAATATAAAATTCACCACCTCCTAATTTTGCGTCTATTTTAATCCTCTGTGAAAGGATTTTTAATTCCGTTCAGTCAATTCGGAGATTTTTATACGACTGTAATTTCGATAATTTGATTACTATAGCACCTCCTTAATGTCACTTAAATTGTGTAAAAAATTTAAATTATTTGAAATCATTTTTATAAATTGTATTTTGAAATAGCTGAGAAAGCTAATATTATAGAGTCACATTCATTTATTCTCTTTCTCTCTGTTTCTCTCTTTCTTTCTCTCTCTCTCTCTCTCTCTCTCTCTCTCTCTCTTCGCCTGAGTTTGCCAGGTCTGACGCGTATTACTACTCCTACGCAGCGGACGCACGTCAATCGACAGCGCCGACGCATTTCCCTCACTCGCGCGTGCCTCCGTATGACGAACTTAGATTAATTTCCGATAGTATCATTGATTTGCATGACAAGAGTTTGACGAGGAATGTCACTATAATCAGCTTAAGATATCGCTTTAAGATCTTATCAGCGTGTTCTTTATTATCAGCAATAGAGTTTTCAAGAAATCTCATTATTAGCAAGAAGATTGAAAATTAGATTGTTCAGAAATTGCTAAGATAAAAAATGTATCGTATTTAACGCGTTAATGAAATTCGTTATGATGAAGACTCATTAAAAATTATTCAATTTTTTTTCAATTATAGTATAAAGTTCATTAAATTACCTCCTAATTTTGTGTCTATTTTTAAATCTGTTCAATTAATTCGAAGATTTTTATACGATGATAACGTCGATAATTTGGTCACACCAGCATCCTCTCTCTTAAATAATATATACTCTTTTAATATTAATTTCATATATTTTGAATGTGAATCGCACGTATGCGAAGAGATAGTTTATTTTTATAAGTTAATAATTATTGGAGAGATACGAAAAAAACTTGCAAAGATGACTATTAAAAACATAAATCTCAATATTTCTTATCAATACGTCATTAACTTTAATACTTTTAATAAAAATACACAAAAGATTATATAAAATAAATGAAAAAAACGAAGTATATTTATCATAATAGACCAATGTATCAGTAACAACGTATCAACCATTTTAATTAACAATTCCAATTAGCTAATTAAAAAAATGTAGATACTTATTATAATTCTTTAGTAAGAATCACATTGGCGTAGTATTAATTTAATTAATTCATAATTACAATGCGCTGTTAAATGTTGGATTTCACTTCAAACAGAACCTTCCACAAAGAGTGTATAAAATTCCACCACGTGTGTAAGTTAGACACACGATTACCAACGCGGTAGACGCCTTATCGTTTCCACTTCGAAAAGTAAAAATCTACATGGTATGTCTACATCGAATTCAGCTAATATTTGCTAGGTGCACCGGCTGCGATCGATGTAATTACGTATCCGGTACTCTCATTAAAAGCGTGATATTCGTCTAATTGCGGAATAAAAGGGAAAGAAAAAGATGAGCGCAGCAGAAAATGGTTGCCACTCCTACCTGCAGGTTCTTGAAATGATGAGAGCCGCATAGCGAGCTCAGGAATCTGCTCAGAGCGCATTTCCGCGTGTGCTGAGTGATCCCTACATTCGTTGCAGCTTCCGTCACAGACTCTCTTCCGGTTATCGGTGCTATGCCGATCTCCGAACCTCTAGCCATCTGCGAACAGACCGATGAAGTTCTTGATGAGGAATATCAAAATATTGAGTTGTAAAATGTGCTCATTCTTGAGACGTAGTTTTTACACGAAAAATTAATTTTATATTATATATATCTTTATAATTGTGTATAATAAATTAAAAAATATATTTACAATGTGTATATAAATTTACACTAAAAGTTATTATTTAGGCACTAAAGTTTAGATTGGACCGTTAAAACTTTAGTCATGTATTTGAGTTATGACAATTTTGATGATATTTTTGTAAGATCACCTTTTTTGTGTCGTTTTATATACTGTAACGTTAATTTACAAAATTAATTTATTTTTGATTAATATTGATAATTAATTTGATAATTAATGTTTACTTAACTCATTCATGATGATAATAATTTGAAAATTACGGTTTTTTAGTTGTGTTATTTTTTTGAAGTCAGAGAGTGATATCATGATCTTGTCAATTCTAAAAATTTCTTGAATGAATTATTGTTCATAATAAAACACAAATAATTCTCAAATCATGAATAATTAAAAGTAAACAGTATTTTTAGGAATTAAATTTTGAAGATAGAAAGATAGACATTTGAATGTTATTTTACAAGTACTATTTATGCGACGATGAATGTTACTCGCGAATTTTTATTTGCAAATATATCGAAAAACGAGTATATTTAAAGCTAATAAAAAATAATACAAATTTCATCGCGCTCAACATTATGTCATTTACGTTTCGGTTAATTTCGGGGTACCCGGTAGTATATCGCTACGTCACGATTCGTCGCGCAAACAGTACAGTGCACGGTGCATAAATGTGATTTAACGAAAGGCACACACTGTAGTCGACGGACGTGTTTGCTGGTGTTTATCCGTAATACGATAATCGCTGCCTACCCCAGCGCGATTGTTTGTACATACGTCGGCCGCGAGCAGTTTCCGTAGCAATAATTCCGCCCGTTTCGAGAGAGATCATGAAACATACGAAATACATACGAAACGTGCAGCCGTGTGAGCGGAAAATTATTACGATTTATTTATTCGCGCGCGCGTCCCGCTTTCTACGATATCGCGATTTTTTTCTGTCAGACTTCGTAATGTATTTATGAGAATTTCGCCGTTCATTTTCGATGGTTCGTCGCGCAAAATGGCAATTTTGATGAGGACAACTCGGTCAATTCGTAAATTACGACATGATGAATGACAAAAATTTCGTCCTCAAACTTGATAGCAACGCGAAATAGAAAAAAGAGGTCTATTCGCGTTACTCAAAATCATCAAAAATTTTTACATTATAAATGAGATAAACATATACACTGTAAAAAAATTCAATATTAATTTTAACTTAAAGACGTATTTAAAAAAATATTAATTAAAGGTTTTTGTTACGTCTGGGAAAGTCCATTATACGTCATTAAGTTAAAAATAACATTTTATTTTTTCACAGTGTATATTCGAGTGCTGAAGAGAAAGAAAGCGAAAATGCTATAAGTGCATAAAGTGCGCAAGCAACGTAAATAGACTAAAAAATCAAATAAGTTTCAAATATCGACGGAGAGTCGGACTTTATTGACAAAGTTCAATACCGGAATGCTGTGTAATGCACGAAGTCGCGCCTCCATCTTGAAAATTGAGCGAATGCATCAAAGAGAAACGGATCTGACAAAGTGGGTTTCGTCTTTCCGCACAGTTTCCCGTTTCCTCGTTTTGTTCAGTGATTCGTACACCTTCTGTTAGAGACTTGGTCGCGGTAATGGAGAAACGTGATGCGTGTGCACCACATGGGCGTGTATTACTCATATACGGTCACGTACGCGCAGTTGTTAATAGAATGTACTCTTTCTCGCAGATGTTCGACATTTTACCCGGTCATCCGATAACGACGCAACGTTCTCTAATGTCGAAAGTTACATTATTCATGGATAATAATAACTCGTCAGAGAATTTGCTGAAATACTAGAATTGTAACACAGCACTACTTCTTTAATTTAATTATCACTTAGTTAATTAAATTATTAATTACGAAAATTTGCGCAAATATTCTTTTCTTCAATTCAATTAATTTTATTTCAATTAATTGTTGAAATTAATAGTCATTCTGTATGAGTTTGGAAAAAAAAATCTACTATCTTGAAACAGAAATCTATTACATTTTTTTAATAGTATTATATAAATCTGCATATAACAAATAAAATTTAATAAATGTGGAAGGAGTACATTAACATGTGAATACATAAGCTCTCTAAGAGTGCGAGTAATCCATATTTATAACATTCACTTTAAAATTAAATTTGGAGTAAATTCGAGATTATATGAAAGGTTAATGATTCAGAATCTGTGCAGAGTAGTTACACACACACACACACACTTAACAACTAAAGCTGGAAACGTATGTAATATTAAACGATGAATATAGAACCGCTGAAAAAGCTGTACATTGATTGTTTGCGTTCAGCAGAGAAAAAGCAGCTTTGCAACTGTTGTAAATTTTTCAATATGACTGGTTTATACATTTGGATCTAATAAGGAATCGAAAACAAGAATTTTATAACAGTTGCTTTTATAAAAGCTGCTTTTCCTGTTGAACGCAGCCATTGATAGAGAATAAAAAATAATAGATTCTTTGCTTCTAAAACGTTTTGAGTAAACATTTTTTTTTTAATGACAAAATGACGTTTTTAGGAAGTTACTCGTAAATAATTGTCTATATTGGATATTAATATCATCTATTAATTATCATATCGCTCGCTAATTATAAATATTCGTTTGACATTATTCAATAATTAAAAAAGTTAATTAGTACTTTAAAACATTTGCTATTTAATGAATAATGTAAAGTGCATAAAATATTAATTAATTCCACCTACTCATTTATTTCTTACAAAATTCAAATAGTTTCCAAAAAAATATACATTAATTCTTGTCATACCAATTTAATAGTATAATAATTTATAATTTTATCTCAATCTATGTTAATTAATTATCTAACAATTAAATCATCTTAAATTATATCATTAAACAGAGTATAAAATAGGTTTTTTATCCTCTGACATTTCTGATGTTCAAAAATATTCTTCATTTTTATGCAATTATATTATTTTATAGTTACACTTAAAAACTAAAATTTATTCACTGGCTATAATTGGTGACATTTATCCCATGATGATGCATTTTATAAAACAGTAAGGTCCATATTCAGAACGCACTAGATCGATAAAAGCGCGCTTTGATCTCTGAAATTCTATAGTATACGTGACGTAAAATAAGCATGTTGGCGCGCTAACATCGTTGTTAGCGCGTTCTGAATACGGGCCTAAGACTCACCGTGATAATGGAGGGGCGCGGCGCGCCGGTGAAGTGTTCAATGACCTCCCAATTGGATTTCTTGATAGGCGGGGTGTGCGGTGTTTTCGGTGTATTAGGAGTGTGCGGTTGCGAGGACGGTGTAGAGGCTTTAGAACCGGATGTATTAAACAGTAACTCGACGCGAGGTTTACCGCCGTCATGACTACTGCTCACATGTTGCCTGAGGCTTGCCCATCTCCTGGTGGACCTGGGGGCTCCACTTATTCTGTGTCCGATTTCGCCCTGGCGGAATGAGGAAAGGTCACAATCATTCAATTGGCATGCACTTTCAATGATTAATTAATTATGATTAAGTTTAAATTTTCCTAAGAAATATTAATTCCCTTAGAAATATTAGAAATATGTGATTGCATTACATTTTTTATCCTCTTTTATTCGAAAACAACAAACAAGGAATTCTGAACTTATTTCGCTTATAATCAAAACATGATTTTTATAATATTTCATTGTCTTGAAAGAACAGTTTCTATTGTATGTATTGCTGCTAGAAAGTACTGATAACTTTTGAATTATTTTTATACAGCAGCTAAAACATAGACGTGTTCTATAAAAATAGATAAAAACGTAATGCGGATTTGTTAATTAGTTCGTTATAATAATGTAGTCTATAAATAACTCGCATATGAATCTATATATAAATAAAATTATCAACATTTTGGATTGACATTTATAACATTTTATTTAAAATCTGTCAACTACATTTATCATACTTGACTCAATATTTAATAAAAAATTTTATAAGCTTAAAAAGTTTAATGGAAAGCAGGTAGAAAAAATAATTATATATATATATATATATATATTCTCTGACACTATTTAACTTAGATATAATTTCTTTATTTTACCGGGAAAGGTATATTTTAAGACATTTTTAATATCGGATCAGGAGTGTTGTGTCACAGAGACGCTATTATTCCATGTCGCCTCAGGCGTTAAAAGTATCTACTTGGTTCTATTCAAAGCAAAGGTGAAACATCCCAAGTAACGTCAAAAGAAAGTCGACACCCGTTACGTAAATTTTCGTAACTTTGCGCGGAAATTGCAGTACGAAGAGAAACGTGAAGCCACGTTTTTGCGCTACAATGCATGAACTACGTCTAAATTCCCTCAAAATCTTCCTTCTTCGAACTTGAGCACGTCGCCCGTTTTGCCTTCATCCGAGATTACAAAAATAACTTTAAAACGTGTACTTAATATCACGATGTACCTACGATCGTCTTTCTGCATCCAGGATTACAAAAATATCTTGTAGATACAACATATTGTACAAGCTACTCAGAACGTAATAAATATCATAACATACCTACTGCGTAAGCATTAAAGAATGTTACAACGAGATACGTCCACTCTTGAAGCAAAGTTTTCGCGAAAAAGAGATGTCGAGGAAACTTGAAAGTTTCTTGAGAAAACTCGTGTTCTTAAAACGGAAACGCGACAGTACTGGACGGCGCGGCGGTACATTCCGGTTCTAAACCGGAAGGCCCGGAAGTGACGTTGTCGGCAAGTGACTTGTTACGTGGCAACGTAAACCGCACGTCAGCTGTCAGAAATTTCATTCTGGTTATCGTCCAAATGTACCCGCGTTTAACCCTGTCGTCGTGTCGTGTCGTGATCCGCCGTCGTGAAAACACGACGCGAGTCGTCGATGCGGAAAACGACGGGGGCAGTAAAAACTCGCAAAGCGGGACTCGTCGTTTTTTTTCAGGATCGATGAACGTGACCACTCCGAAATGGAGCTGCGGAAACGAGAACTGAAACTGCGGCCGCAGTAAACAAGCCGCATCGCTCTCGTTTCGCGTGCTTATCGTGCCTTTCTCTCGCGGAACGAAGCACTTCACCCCGTTTTCAATGCGGCCTCTCGATGCCACGTTTTGCACAACCATGCATGCACGTATATATATCTGTGCATACGACCGGGAACAAGAGCGTGCAAGAGAGTCCTCGTATGTCGTATGCAGTCACTATTGTGCGCAGTCTTGCGTAAATACGCATGATTGTCGCCTTATTACGCCGCGCGTAACGACCGAAAGTGGATTCGCGTTAAATTATCCGTGACACATTTAACACTAGTACGACAGAGAGGTGACTGTAAGCACTTCTAATTCAGTTAATATTCTATGTGCTAAACATTAAATTCGAATTTGATCGCTCCATTAAATTTTGAAGGCGTTATGAGTGTTAAGGCCTTTGCACGTAAAAAAGCGTTAATCGTAACCGTAATTTTAGTAGTTTTCAACACGTATAATGGAGCAATGCAAGTAAAATTCCGTAACCATAATTTTAAAGTTAGTCGTAAAAATTTCGTCATGTTGGAATTTTACATTTAACGCCTTAATGCCAATCAATAGGAAAGCTATCAGGTTATTTATACACTATTTTGGCATTGGCGGTCGCAATTTTTGTTTCTGATGTTTGGAAAAGAGATAATTCGGGTCAAACAACAAAAGGAAGGTTAAATTTACGGTTAACGCTTTTTCACGTGCAAAGGCCTTTAATCTTAATGAAACTTTATCATATACGTATAATGTATTGCAGGTTCTTAATATTTAAAGTTTGCACAATATAAATTATATCTCCATATGTATTTAATAATTAAATATAATTATGTTACACATTATAATGCAACTTTTATTAATCTGGAGAGAATTTAGTAATATATTTTAACTTTAATTAATAGTAATTTGAAATCCAAGAAATAAAAAAATATATATTAAACAATGCTAGAACAAATTCTTTCTTTTCTTTTTTCATCACAAATCAATTCTTTATCACATTCTTTATCAGTCAATTATCTTTATTGCATTGTAAGTTGTATTTTCCAGAATCCTGAAATATTGAAGCAAAAGGAAGGGAAAAAAATAGAAGAAAAGAATGAAATGAGGCTTAGGCTTTTCTTTTCGCAGAAAAACAAACTTAATACGATGCTGACGTCCTTTGCGAATCCTTTCATGTTGAGGGATTCGTGAGGGAATTTCGTTGAAGACATCCCCGTGTATGCTTTCTTTGGACCAGGATCGGATTAAGAACCAGTCGCGAGTAATGCTCCTTTTCTTATCTATTCATGTATTATACGCGCTTGAACATTCTGTAAAGATTTTTTCGAAGCTTTTTCAATGTCTAGCAAGAATTCAAACTCAATATCACATGTACCTTATACACATGTTAAAAGAAGTGACTTTGTAAATGAGTATGTTTCTTCATTGGAAATTTGATTACGATAAAATTAGGTCAGAGATCGAAATTTAATTATCCCTACGTTCAATTTTCAAGATATATACAAAATTAATTCAGAATATTTTTTCTTCAATTACTTCAAATTAAGATAAGTAAAAACTGTTTTAAAAAAGATATGTAATAGAACGATAATTGAAGAAATTCTTGACGTGGAAGCCATTTCGCTATTTTTGGGAAGGCGCTGCTTTGAAGTATGACTAAATCCGTCCCTCTTTTGAGAGTGAAATGTGAGATCTGACTTTCTTCAAGTCTATACATACGTGTCGCGACAATCCTGGTGCGCGTGTTCTCCATTCTTATTTCCACACAGTATACGCTGTGAACACGTTTGCAAACGGTCATGACTTCTCTCGATTTCACGCTCTTTCTCGTGTATCATCCGTGTATCATCTTTGTGTTCACCAGGCAATTTTCAGTGAACCTTCAATGGCGGAAACTTTCATCGTGTCGCTGCAGACTCATGCAATTTTCACGATAACGAGGTACAAGTCGGTGTAATGTGCTTCTTTTTAACAATGCTTCGGTATCGCGGAACGCGACATCTAGTTTACTTCGAATATGATAAATAACGGCTCTACATTTGTGCCGCGCCAAATTTCTAATTCAAAAATCCATGAACGTCATATTTTTTTATAGCATTAATAATCGTTACATGAATAAATTAAATGAGTAAGGAGAGAATAAAAAATTGTGTTGAGATTAGATTTTAGTGTGCCTAATAATATATATATATTTTATAAGTTCTTCAAATTATAAACTGAAACTGAAATAATATCACAATTAAATTAATCGTTAATTTAATAATGAAAGTTACGAAGAACTCTTATTGAGAAAATGTGTTTATAAATATCCTTTCTTTATACTTATTTAATTTCTGTAATATCTTTCAGATACTCTATATACTTTTTTTTATGTGATTAAAGTTCCTAAGAGTTATAAATATTTGTATTGGAGATAATCTCTCTCTCCGACTTTTTTTTTTCTCCGATCTTTTTCCAAGTTCAAATGAATAAAAGAAGTACTTCTTCGATAAAATACACGTTCCATAATTTTTCTCACCGTGTAAGCTCATCGATATTTTATATGTGCTCTTTGATATCGCGTGTTGTGAAAATCGTTCTATTATAACTGACGGTATTCCCAGGGCACAGAGAATCCGATATCGTTCTACTTTTTTCGTAAGGCGAACGAATGTCGGAGCGTACACTGACACGTATCACTAGTGTCGCTGATCTTTGTGCAAAGTATTGTTCCGGCGCATTTTATTAACGAATCTCAATAATGTTCGACTGCGCATTAATTTTGCGTCGCTGTACTACATACACTCTAAATTTTTTGAAATAAAGTCTCACTGCAAGAGAATGAAAATACAGCCATATTTTTTTAAGTGAAAAAATTTCACCCCAGAAGAGTGAAAATTGGCACTCTTTTTTTTTTCAAGAATTAAAATATTTTTACTCTGTTTCAAAAATTGCTATATTTTTACTGTTTTGGTGATTTTACTCTGAAAAATTCAGAACGTATTGATTTAACCAACACATTAGTGAATCTTCTATTTAAATGCATTTGGTAATTAAATTTTCTTTTCTGGGTTTATATATATCGTAAATGTGAATGTACGGTGTGAAATTATACGTTTAGTTTTAATGAAATTACCAAAATGAAATCTCAGAAATGTAGTTACGAGGAAGAAGAGATGTAACATCTCCTATATTAATCCTTTTAATCTTGATTTCTGTGAACAAAACAATTAAGCGACAGAACACTGAAACTAAAAAAATGGAATACATTTTTTTCTAAATTACTCGCGTAATTCCCCTCGTAATTGTATCGAATACATGTTTTTTCTATCCATACTTGCTCTCTGATTGACGAAAAGGGTAGCGTAATTACACTTCCATAAAGGCAAGTGATTATTCTAGATTGTACTTTATTCCGTATTTTCCCATCAATGAAGTTTAATTATGTTGAGTACATCGAAAAGCATTAATTTTGCTTATTGAATATAAAAATTGCATTTGACGTCATCGCGCGTATCAATATCGCAACCGACGCGGTATTAATTATATAGCAAATTATCCATGTCATATAAAAGATATTTAATACACAAAGTACAAGGAAAATTGAATAAAAAAATGAGATTCAATTGAGAGATTTTAGCGGTCAGATGAATAATGTAAAAAGTTTTCCGTTTCAATTCGTATTTACATTTATTAAATATATTCATCTTGAATAATATATCTGCAAAATATCTTCACATTTTACATTGCTTTTCTAAGAATGATTTAACCAATCAAATTCGCGTTAGAATTGCTTCCCTCGTAAAGAAGGTCGATGGTTCATAATCGATTATTACGTACGAAGCCGCTTGTCCGCACCGTTCGTTCGTGAAAAATTGTCGGTGAAAATTGTCAACGAGTACTGGTTTTAAATTATTCAACAACAACTTTTCCGTGGACACTTCGTGCTGATTAGTTAGGGAAACTCGTACACACGAGGATCCAAGAAATGTGACAGGCCCCACGAGCGCGCTTGCTATATTTCATTGCATATTACCGGAGCCGTGTGCTCCGTGTTTCTTGACGTGTCCAATTCGAAGCGTTTCTTTTCCTCTATTCTAATTCTCTAATGACGTACGTGCGCTTTTTTTACACCTTTCACCAACTCGAACCTCATTTGTAACGGTCAAGTATTGAACTAAATAAAAAAGGTACTTCACAGCGAATATCACTTTATCTTTTTTTTTTTGTTAAGTCAACAAGATAAGATCGAATGCTTCTATAAAAAAAGTTACGTTCTAATTATTTTAATAATTTTAGAACCATATTTTGGTATCAATAAATGTGATAGTTATAAGAATTTATGAAACTTAAAAATAAATTTTTTTAGTATGATTAGAGTTCTGTTATGCATTCGTATAATTACGTATTGCAACTATGCAAATTATAATACTTTCTTATATTTGATGTTTCTAAATTTCAAATTTTAGTCAATGAGTAGCTTCATTTGCGTTGTTACTACGTTGCATCCTGAATTCGCTAGGAAAATATTACAGCGATAATGCTAGCGAACGTAGCACGCATATTCATGTGTGGTTAGGAAACGGAATAGGTAATGATATATGTTTATAAAGTATAAACATATATAAATTATAATTATTTACAGAAAAAGATTATAATTATACAGATTATGTATCTAATTAAATAATTCTATAAGAGATTCATTAAATTGACAAATGTTAGAAACACTTGACGCTAAAAAAAACGGTTTTAAACAATACAAAAGGCTTGCCAATTTCGATCGACGAATGGAACAAGCACGTAATAACATTTTATCATAAAAAAATGCGAGAACAACAGATTGCGTAACTATACTCTTGCGATAATTAACTTTGTAATATTTTTAATTGTAACAGTTTTTACTGATGATGGTCTAAAATAGACCGAAACGTCTAGACATATTCAACGTAAATTTTGAATAAAATACATTCGCTCATTATAACTAACGCTGTATGCTCTTTGTTTTGATGTTAAATAATTCTAATTATCTACTAAAGTCAAAAACATTTTTTAAATAATACATGATTTTTATTAACGAAAAATATGTATACAGAAATATATGAATATATATGTGTACATTTTTGAAATGTGTAGCTAACGAAAAATGTTTCTAGAAACTATTCGCTTAGAACATCTGAAATTGCATAAATCGCGAGTATATACGTTATTCAAACCAAAACGTTGGACAAAATAGCGAAGGAAATAGATCGGCCTTGTCTTATCCACATTATTTGTACTGGTGAAGCACGCGTTTGTCATTCCGCCAATAAATGACCCGACCCCTATATATGATCGGAGAATACATAAAATTACAAAGAGCCCTATTCTGTAAAACTATATGTCGTATCTCGATATCCGAAAAAAAAAAAACGTTACGGAAGCAATGGGAAAAGTATAATTTATTTATTATTATGTCTGCAAAGTATCATTTAATGTCGACTGCTTCATCAGCGCGCGATGGGGTGCATATACCATAAATATTAAATTTAATTATTTACATTTTCCTAGTAACAATAAGATAATTAAATATAACGAGCGTCTCAAAATAACATAAATGCTATTTGTGCAATGTGTTACTTTACTTGTACAAAGGATAATTAAACCATGTTTCTCGCTTGTTATCTTTACATTCTAAAGTTTCTTCTTTAATTTCCTCCTGATCATTTTATTACGTTCTAGATCGCTTCTATTAATCTCTAAATGTAATTTTCATTTTTCACAATATTAATTCTTTGCACTATCTATTTAGTTTATAATTTATTTTATATATACGCGTTGCTTATTTGTTAATTTAATTGATCGCATATTACAATTCTTTATATGTATATGATGCTTTACATTTATTTTACGTATAGCTATATTTCAAATCGATCGCGTTTATTATTGTTCGCTGCATCGATCCATTAATGAGTTACGAAACATAATAGATTTTTCTCCTCATCCGCAAATGGGATCGTGGCGCTAAATGGGATTGCGCGGCGTGAAATGCATTTAAGGGGAGCTCTCGCTCGAACAAGTACACGTGCCTCGTATGCCCCGCATTGTACGCATTGTGCGCGCGACAGTTTAGTTACACATAGCGGTGGATTACACACACGCGTACATTCGGAGCAAAATTCGCTCTATTCTGAACTGCATCCTCCAACTAGAAAATATTATAAGCTCGTATGGGTATTAAGATATCATGAACATTCCTCAGCCGCATTATAACCGCGTGGACGTATTAAATCGCGAATGCAATATGGGAGACGGACCTATAAAGAGCTTTCGCTCATTAAAACGATAACGCCGTCTCGTTGCGAGAACAGCACGCGATTATTGGGAAAGTGATTCGCGTTTGTAAGTGGTCCGTAAACGTCGTTTAAACGGCCCGTTTAGTCAGTCGTTGATTTAATCGGTCTATCAAGGTCCATTTTTGGCGCATTATATTTCCGACGGCAGGATTAATATTTAACACCGCTGTATATCGTCGCTTTCCGTTTGAATTCTCAACATAATTGTTAGACCACTTTATCTTACGTCTCTTATTAAAATATACTGGATGACAGTAGGGAAGTTGTTGAAATTAAATAGCTATTATTTACTCTCTTTAACTTTTACAGTAAATCTCCTTCTGAAGAGTGAAATTTCACTCTTAAAGATTGAAAATTGAGCCAAGCATTTTCAAGACTCAATTTTCACTTTTTAGAGTGAGATTTCACTCTAAACAATTTAAAGAGTAATAAACAGAATGAAAAAAATTACAGCTATGTATACATTTACAGCTTT
The DNA here is from genome assembly GCF_001594065.2 of Cyphomyrmex costatus. NCBI lineage: Eukaryota > Metazoa > Arthropoda > Insecta > Hymenoptera > Formicidae > Cyphomyrmex > Cyphomyrmex costatus. The sequence goes on along the minus strand of NW_017275587.1, from coordinate 113,557 downwards.
GTAGAAATAAACATACAGAAAAGTCCAACATTTATTTAATTGGTTACGTGATTATATTAGATTCAATATCTTTAAAATGTCGTGATATAGCCTATGTTAATTACATGAAAGAAATTTTCCTGCAATTCTTTGAAGGTACAATTATTAATATTAAAAAATATATGTTACACTCTCTCTGTCTGTAAACTAAACCTTTTTTGATACAAGCAAAATGTCACTCACAAATTTCACTCTTGTTCAAAGTTTAGTCTTTATTGAAGGTTTCAACATTGTAATTAAAAAAAACTATTTAGTGTAATGTAATAAAGATGTTATAAAATAATCCTGAAATTTTTCACATTTTTTGAGACCTTATAATAGTATAAAAATGTTATTGGTTTGAACAAGGCAGACTCACACAGATTGCAGATAATGGGAGTAATATGATTGCAAACAGAGGATTAATAATTTTCACACGTCACGGTTGCTGTGTCAATTTAAGGTACTTTCCATCAAGGGATGATACAATTTAATATAGTCAATCATTATGATTGACCTCGTTGTTTGCCAATATTAAACAAAGATTAAATGATTTGCTGTGTTATATTATGTCACTTGTATCTCCTGTTGGAGGGTAGCCACAGATCATCACGGTCATCATTTCGAAAACATATTGTTGAGTCATGTTACCACTCGAATTGTTAACTCTCATATTTATAACATTAATTTTTCCAAGTTTACATATTGTTTTTGCAGTGCTAATAAAAATAACAAGTTTTTCCTACAGTATCATATTCAATTTATTTCATTCTGTCTGCTCGTTATAAAATAACAATTAGACTGTGTTTCAAAATTCACTACCAGTACTGAAAATTTATATGTATGTTACGTGACTATAGATTTTCAACACTGGTAAATTTTGAACGTGTAGCTTCAGTTTCGGTAACTTCTCGATTATCAGCCTGTACAAACTTTGGGTTCCAATAGCGCATTTAGCCAAGTAATGCGCACCAGTTAAAACTTGTTGCACGTTAATTTATTCGGTCGTAAAAGCATAAGTGTCTTGATTGATGAAATGCCCAGCGTGTATCCTCTTTATCAGACAATGCGATAAGTTATGCCGAGTGCACATATATTTTGCTGATCCAACTGCTTATGTATGATAATACAGTATTACTATGCATACGCTTTATGTCAATTTGCGTATGACAGCCTTTAATGTGTATCGGTGCGCACTGTTGCATTCGAATTCGCTATAGCAAGCAATCTGTTCTGCCGTGCATTTCATTTGATCTGTCAAACCATGAACACGTGAAATGAGCTTTTTTACGGTATTTTATTCTCTTTGACAAAGAATTAAAGGATTCCGCAGCTTGCAATTTAGTATGACGATTGCAGGGATGCCATAAAACTGAAAATCAAGGAAATCAAGAAATTGTCAGAGAAATTGGAAACGATCAAAGAAATTCTGGAAAAGTCAGGCAATTTTGCAAAACTATTTGGAAAATTAAAATTCTTAGATTTAAAGAAATGTAATGTACGTACATTACACAGTTTTTTTGGAATATTATTAACTTTTAACAATTAAAAATGCCAACAGTGTCGGTAACATTGATAGTAATTTATATTGCTATTGTATGTTAAATTGATCTCTCAACAAAATATGTATTTACTTGTTTCCAGATCAAGACAAGAATACATAAAATTTTGAAATATTATTGAAAGTCGAGGAAAATTATGAAATTTTGTCTGGAAATCAGGGAAGTCATAGAATTTTAAGCTGAAGAATTTACGACAATCCTGGGATGCGTTCCAAAACTCGACTCTGCCAACTCTGAGTATCTTTCATCTTTGTTGTTCGCCAAATGTTGAACAAAGATAAAAGATACTTGGAGTTGACAGAGTCGAATTTCGGAACGCAACCCTGAATTGTAACGATTAGCGTTAAATCTATACAGCGTCAAACTGACACTTATGGTGTCAAATGTAACCATTATTGTTTTAGTATACAATAACGATATGTTGAGTAGAAGCAGTGGCGATTTAAATTAGGTTAAATTTGACACTATGAATTTAATAGTGTATGATTTTGGATTAAAATCGCTCTTAATTAATTAAGTTTGTCGATCATAAGTTGTAGCTTATCAAAATATTAAAATATTGCGAAGTTTCTTTACGATGGAGAATTGCTGTCGGCACGGATCGCTTCAGGCACTTCGAAATACTGCGAGACGAAAATTAACAAGATGACGCCTCTTGAAATGTGGATGCCACTTAGTGTGTGTACGCAGCGATAAAATTGACTGAACGCTCCGTGCTCTAATGGGTGTTCGTTGTCTCCTGACGAAACTGGATCTAATTCTAAACACTTGAGGAATTTAGTTGGTACCGTTTGCTTCCGTTCTCCATCGACGTGTTCCTAACATATGCGTGCAATGTGTGTTCCGCGAAGGGTTGATAACACACCACCTGGCACGTTGTTATACCACCAAATATATCACTGTAGCTCGTAATGAGAGAGTTATGTCAGGGAGAGATCGATAATCGCCGTCGTTTTATATGGTCGTGGAGAAATTTCGTGACTTTGATGGAGATCGCTTTAGAATGAAATTTCGCTTCGATAATGACGCTTTCGAAACAACAATTGAAAATATCGCTGCAACGTGCACAATCTAATTTCGATTTGATAGCAAAATAATGCTTCTTCAATTGAAATGAACATATACTACATATATCTCTTCTTCGCTTAGTGAACTAACGAAATATCGGATTTCCAATTCTGTATAGAGATCTGTATCTGGTTGTCATTGCTATATACCTCATTTTAAGGTAGGCCATTAGGTATGTAGTTTCTGCAAAAAAATTACTGGAATTGGAAATTTATGCTTTTCAGATAAAAACGACTATCCCATATACATATGAAACAATTCAATAAGGGGTCATTATTTATATTTAACAATATAACTTTATAATTTAAATGAATTAAAATTTTCTCATTTTATATTAATTGTTTTTTAAAAGCACGTCTACTTTTTATTTAAATAATTTTTAATGCTGGTCCTAAATTGTCGGAAAATGTTTATATCACACTCAAACACAACATAGAGAAGTCTGTAACTTTTCATAATTTTTTCATTTCGTAAAAAAAATATAATACATCCTTAATGCGAAAGTATATTTATTATGCTACATCATCGTGTATGAAATAATTTTCCGCTTCTGAATAACTATATATGTCTGCCGGCATTAATATCGATTTGTAAAATAATAACAATATAAATTTTATTATAAATGTGCATACGTACAATGATTAAATTATACGTTTATGTCAATTCATAATTATCGATGCTGGAAGATATGTAACGTAACACAATTACGCAATTACGTCGAAATAATGTATACAGATGCATTCGTTTAATTTACCTTTTCGTAACTACGATATTTCGTGACGATATGTAAAAATATAATTTTTGTACCTATGCCTGAGCAACGTACGATATCGCGAGGCAACGTTCAGTCTTACCGAGAAACCCGTTTATGAATAATGTATGCAAGGGCATGCATCCCTTGCATGTAACTCGCAGTCTTTTCTTTTCTCTTTTATACGTAATCGCCAGCATATGGCGGCATGACATGCAGTCAAGTAGAAAGCAACTATAACTGAAGTACAAAGAGTTAGTGGTTTAATAATTTTTCCAGAAATTACAAACTTTCAGAAATTGCAAATTCCAAAAACTGGGCCAATTATACCTAACGCGTTTAATTACTGACGTATTTAATTATACGAAATGTGAAAGGGGAAAATATCTTGTTAATAAATTTCGTTAACAGTATGATTTTCTCGTGGCAATTTAATTTTGACGTCGCTGACATTTTGAACGACGAAATGCTGAAGGCATACGAGATATCGACATGTGTTTTCGATTTAATACATTAATTTCTCTGGTAAACGCTTCGTTTACGAGTCCACTCGCATTCTAAAAAAAAAACCTGTGAAAATTTTCGACGGGATGGTTACCTCATGAGTTCTACGGCTACCACGAAGACTGAGCCTGTGGCTCCACTCTCGCTTCGGGAAATCCATGCCGTAATTCTCCGTGTCCACCGGTCTTTTGCTTCCAGACACTGGGGAGCCCTCCGGGGCAACGAGATGTGTCGCTGTCCCTTACTTCATGTTTCTCCTGCACAAAAAAAATTTCGCTACATCAAAATTCTCTTCCTATTTTTGCCATCGCTTTTTACGTCTGCTTCGATCGTGCTCCAAATTAATTAATACTCGATGCGCAACTTAACGTTTGAAGTAACGTCGTTAATAATTTGTGTACCGCTGCGAAGAGCTTTTAGATAGTGCGTCCTGTTAAGCTTTACGCTGTGTGCAATGTTGCAACGATGCGATATATATTCGCACGAGAATCTATGCACTTTATAACATATTCTTTATTAATAATGAAATGAAAAAGTGATGGAGGTATCTAATTCTAAGATGATAAAATGAGTCTTCAGGCAAACTTGTGCGAATACGAAATACAATACGGAATGCTAGGTTATTTTCATTAAGTCTTTAGTACTTGCAACAAGCACTAGGTAACAATATACTACTTTCTAACACTTCTACGCGAGTTACCTTCATATAACATTTGTTAGTCAGTCTCCTCTCATCCATCTTTAACAGTAGATATTATGATGCTAATATTGTTTCGAAGAATAACTATTAAAGCCTTAAAAAGATAAATATTTGTCCGTTGCGGAATGAATTAAAAGTTTAATTTTCTAATTTTAATGTGTACGTTATTGGAAAATTTGGATTAAATTTAAGATAATTCGCGTGTCCAAAATATGATCCACTCTTTATATCTTAATTTAATTACAAAATAAATATGTTAGAAAGTAACACAAATCTTATTTAAGAAGATAAAAAAAAAAGATAATGTTGACTTTATAGTAACAAACCGAAGAAGCATATTATTTCAGTAAAATTAACATTTATGATACATTGAATTAACACGCAATTTATTCATTCATTTTAGCATTTAAAACACGTTTATTTTTATATTATTTGTTCACTTATTCATAAATTGTATTATTTTGATATTAAGAAATATTGAATATTAATTTAACATAAACTGTTTAAATAACATAATCACATTGTATTAAATTAATACTCGAATATATAACATTAAAAAATTCAACACATAATTTTAATAAAGGCTTCAGTGGACCGTTCCCAATACAAACATGAAATGTTTTTACTGTGTGTAACTTAATTCAATTTTTAATTTAGAATTAGCTATACTATATCCATCCTTATGCGCTGCTTCGAAATAGTTAATATAAATGCGTCTTAACAAAAATAATCTAAGCAGTCATGTATGTACGAGTGAATCTTGACAAGGAAATCCAATTTCCCATAGACAATGTAATCGTCAGACAGGCAAAATTTCGGGACGACTTTACTCGGCGAGAAATTTCGTCTGACTGGTAACGAGCGTTCACAATGCCTATATCGCATGTCTAGGCAAATAATTTCCAGTCGTTTCTACTGTTTACGTTGGCCCAAGAGAGAAATTCAAACCGCACAATTGTTTCCTATGAGAGAGCAGTTTCTTGATATTTCTTCGTGATACATCGCATGCCATGTATAATTTACGGCTCTATAAATATGTATTATAATGTGTTTTGAAAATCGTTTTCATCTGCGACAGATTTATTTTTCGGAATCACGCTCTTCTGAAATTTTGATATAAATTATATTTTTATCGAATGCAATTACAGAGAGAGAAAAAGAACAGGAAGAAGATCGCGAGAGAGAAAAGTCAATTAAATATTTAATCCTTCAGTACCACTCTCGAAATAGCACACCCGACTGTTTTTTTTCATTTTATATGCATACAATTTCTTTATTAATAAAACTACATACATTTTTACCGTTATATTCTTCCTTAATGGCTGGCGATGCAAAAAAAATGTATTATAATATGTTTATTCTTATGCAATATTTTTACACAATACTCAGCGTGTTGTATACGTAACAAAAACGTATAGCGTGGCATGAAAGGGTTAAGATCGTGTTTAATCAATAAAACTTTACGTTTAAAGGTTGTTTTAAAATAATATTTGGTACGCGGTGGAAGCAAAATTGTCATGCGTTGCGGACAAATATTTAATGGCATCGTTATTTTTGTTAGTCGTAATGATGGATATGCGTGGAGGTGCGGTGTTTGCGGCAATCAATACACATTAATCTCGCGGCTTGTTATTCATAACACTGCACTTCCATCACCGACATTAGAGCCACGACAAATATAATCATTTCGACTGTCGTTGAAGCGCGCGGCGTACTGCGAAGTTCGCGAGAGCGTTGATTGGGATGCGCGCATGTGTGATATTGCGGCGGAGCAATTATTAATACCAACGATAGCCGAAGTGTATTATATTATAGCGCGAGCGTAGCGGGTGCACCGCGCGGGATCGATAGACGAAAGTAATTTGCCGCGCGGCTCGCAAAGTTGCGGACGCTGAGTCGTGAACATAATTTATTCCGTCTACTCCATTATTCCTTTGGCTTTCCATTGTTCGAACGCGCTTATTCGGAGAACTCTTTCTGATCCCAATTGTCGTAACGACCTTTATAGCAATTCGCAACGTAATTTTATATTCATATGCGTCTGCAAAAATGACGTATAATTACTCATTTACCCTTCCAGTAAAAAAATCTAAAACTCTCAAGATACGCAAATTGATAGAATGCTTAAAATGTCCCAAAAATAATGTTACTTTTATAGTTGTATTATATATAATTATACTTTTATGAGATAGAGGGATGCAAAATAACGATCTTTAAGACTTAAAAAATATCTGGACAATATTTTTTATTTCCATTTTCTAGAATAAGAATTTTTAGCAAACTGCCTGAAGTGCCTGTGGTCATCCCATGTACTTACTTAAAGTTCAATATTAGTAATAGGATAGACCACAGAAACTTGAGAATTTTTAAAAACGAAATATGAAATATAAAATCTGAATATTTTATACTTAGATATATTCAAATAACATTCTATTGTTACATAATAAAGTTACCATAAAAACTGGAAATTAAGAAGAAATCAAGGAATTTTGCAAAATTTTTTGGAAAATTAAAATTCTTTGTTTTCAAAAAGTATATACGTACATACATCACACCTACGCAATTTTAGAATATTACTAACTTAACAATTAAATTCAAATAATGTTAGCGCCATAAATAATAATTTATTACTTTTAACAAAATATTGGACCGTTTCCAAATCAGGACAAAACTACAAAAAGTTTCTTAAAATATTGGAAAAATTATGGAAAATCATGAAAGGACCTTGCCATAATCTTATGAAAATTGGGTTTTGTGTGTGGCGGAATTGTCTGAAATTTTGATATGTTGTAGCTTTCAGCATCCTGAACAAATCTAAATAGACACAACTCCCGAGGGGAGATCAATCCTCCGCCCGCTATGAGTCTGCAAAGATTATAATAGGTAGGCCTAACTACAATATCGAGCTATATCACTTTTATACCTCACCCTTACTCCCGGGGGTTATTGTGTCTATATGGAGATATTTGTTCAAGATGCCGTAAGCTACAACATATCAAAATTTCAGACAATACAGCCGAAATCCAATTTCCATAAGATTACGACAGGGTCCAATGTCAAATCAGGGAAAACAACACAAGTTAATGTTTAAATTAGATTTCATGTTATTTTATTTCCGGAATAAAATTTTATATATTATCCAACTTACTTTATTATAATATTTTATATATTAAAATGTTATTATTATTGTGATAAACTTTTTAAGTGTTATCTCGAGATTCTTTTAACGTCGCGTAAATTATTGATAAATTTTGGTTTATCGTGCGACAATAAATCTGCACAAATTTGCACCACACAGTATCGATCTCGAGAGCGCGGAGTACTATTTTTTTTTATTTATTATGCACAGAACAGCGAAATCACGCGCTTGTTCAACCTCCACTGGATTAATCGCGTATGCTAGAATGTTATGATGAATGAAGTGGAATTAAGGCTTCTCTCTCGCGGCACGTCGGTCGCGAGGAACAAAAGTGCTGGCGACAGTTTGTTACGCCGAACACAGCTCAACAATAAATTAATTAACTTTCAAAGGCGCCGTCGTTACTGTCGCCGGGATCGGCGCGGCGCGACATTGTTAAATCGAGGCTTGCGGCTTGCAGCTCCGGGATGGCTGGCCACTGCCGTCGCGGCCAACCTCGTTAACGATGTGACACACTAATTGAGCTCGTGAATAATAATTATGATTGGTTGCGCAAAGACGTGTCCGCTCACATCGTCGGTGTCGCGCTGTCGTTGCGCCGCAAACGTCTGGTCGTCTTATTGCTCCCTTCGTCTTTAATCTGCCAGACCGCGAAATCTCTTTGCGGAATAAATTATTACGTCGCCTGGATGCCGCGCACTTTATCTTACGCGTAAATTAACATCGCACTGACTAAGAGACCGACACCGCAGTGGCGGAGCTTCTTCAGACGCGAGACACGTGTTGTTCCGCTTCGCGATATCAACACATTCTCGCACTCTCGATTGCATGTGTCTGCAACGCTGTAATTTCTCTTTTATTCGTAATACGTGGATGCACATTTCGAAATTCGCTGTAATATTTCGCGGATTTATTCCGGAGTGCGATTAAAATTTAGCTACGTCTGCATGATATTTTCGGACAGCGTAACAAATTATTTGTTTGCAGTATTCTTCACGCGAGTACTCGTGCATTAAATGAGCATATTACCTGAAATTCATACAATTTAGATCTTCTCGACAAACTATAATTTATGTCAGAATAGAATTTTATATATAATTTTAATAAACGTGTATCGTGTAATACGGAAAAGATTTGAAGAGAGAATATCCTCCCACTCGTGTTCTCACACACGTATCAAGTGCATGCTGAAATACACAAACATCAAAATGCGATATGAAATTACAAGTAAAATTTCATCCTGAAATTTGACATAAATGGCCCAAAGCGGATTTATGTTATTAAAACGAAAAGCAATTGCAGCAATTAAAAAACAACAATCGATTTTGAAATTGATTTGTTCAATAATAGCCAAAGAGGTCGGACATTATCACGTAGAAACAATTCGTGAAAAGTTGAGATTCATAAATAAACCACAACACGGGTCCGAGTGGTAAAAATAAGGATGGATGCTCATTATGGGCAACATAAATTTTTGCCCGCGCTGCTCCAGCATTCTGTGTGTCCTCCAAGAAACAATTTACGGCTACGAGGGACATTATATTACACGCGTAATTACTAATTTGCACGTGCATGTACGGTCGCTGTGAAGGTGGGACGCCCACGTGTATGTGTGCGTCCTAATTGGCTTCTAATCAAATAATGACTAACAAGCGTGCGGATACGTGAAACATTTCGCGTCAACGTAGCTTCCGGAATTCCGATGTTAATAACACGTATAGCGGCGACACATTTGTCTCCCGTATCTTATCGATGGATCTTGCGTTCTCGTTTAATAATAATAGCGCTACAGGCTTCCCTTCACGGTAACGTTCCCCTCGTGCAAGAGAATTTCGAAAATGTCCTCGATGCAAAGTAAATTCGTTCCGACGTTTTGCGTTCCGGCAATGCTCCCGATTTATCGCCGAATCCCCGAACGGGATGGAATCGCGACTGAATTAGAACGCAAAAACTGTAACGCGTTGCGCGATCGCGTGCGTATCGGGGTAGGAACTTGCAGCAGCATTTAACATCTCGGCTCGAGCTTCGTGTAACTTGTAATTTGGCGGGTTACTATACGTTTATACAGATGGATACGGGGAGGGCGAAGGGAAAACGTTTAAATCGCGTACGTTCGGCCTCGTGTACGCGCGGCGAGATAAAATTCGCCGCTTCGCCCGTTATACATGTGCTATACCCAACTCCCGCGCGTGCTCGGAACTCGCATTTATCATAATCGTGACGCCTTTATCTGTGCGGGCGAGGAGGGTTAAGTGGAGTGGACCTGACGTGGCCGGACGAATACGCCCTGCGAGCACGAACCCGTGTCTCGATTGAGGATTAACATCGTCTAACAAGAACGGTTGTTGACCTTTGGCATCGTATCAGAACGACGAGACGCGCCGCGATTATGCTTAATGATAACATCTCGATGTACGTTTAACACACGTAACATTACATTTACAGATTACTATCTAGGTATAATCTCTATGTTGCGCGATAGAAAATATATCCAACTACATATCCTCTCTGAATATTGCAAAAGATCGTATTACGTATATTTTATCATCGACGATATTTGAACAGTTCGAATTTACTATATATATGTACATTCTATCTTTTTTTTTTTTTATGTCATCAGAATCGATAGCTTTCAGGATTTTCAAGGTAGCGATAAAAGTAAATGTCGAAGAATATCCATATATAAAAATTATATGCAACTGCATGTAAATATTGAATGTAAGTATATTATATACGTATAATAATAATATATATGCTTGCGAATAATTTATTGAAAAAGTATTGCCTCGGTCGGGATTCAAACGCGAGTCTCCCATATTCGGGACGAGTGTCCTCACCATTCGACTGAGGCTTCGACAACACCATATTAGTCGCAATAACCAGTAATGAGTGCCCGTCGTTTTTCAAGGAGAAATATGATAAACAGTATAATTGTGACGAATTTGGACTGATGAGTATCGATAAAATTATTTATATTTAATTATTCTCTCCTTATCTCGGTAAATTACAAAAGCTTTCGATATCACGTATTAAAATATTGACAACAATATATAAGATTTTGTATCGATATTGAATTTTTATATTTACGCACAATTTATAATAGATATTTCTTTCTCATAATTAAGATAAAAAGTAACACATCGATGTGACTTTTAAAGCTGTTAAACTTTCTCAATTCCATTGTAGCAGTTCGGGGAAAAATGATAAATATCATTATCGGTAATAGCACGGAATGATTCGACTTTGACAGTTCCCAAATGAGTTCTGTCCGTTAGAATTCTCCGTTGGCAGCTATATCGTAACGTCTAACGAAATTCTGCAATTCTCTAGCGGCACGCGATTAATTTAACAGTATTAATTTTAACGATATTGATTCAACCACTTCTCGCTTCGTCTTTCTTCCGCTTCCGCTTCCAAGAGAAGTTTCTCAAGTGCTAAAGATATCCCTTCGAATTCTAGTTCAAAACGATCTCGATCTTTATAACAGCTTTTATCCGGCGGTACTCATTCGATTACTTGATTAGACGTGTTATAAATCTGCGAATTCTGTTGAAAACGTCATGTTTTTTTATTCGTTAGTTGTGATTTTATTAGTGGAACGAACGTACATGCGTGTATATCGCTGAAAAGTTTTTCTACAGGTGAGCGAAGCTTTTAAATGTGCGCGAGCAGCTTCGCAGTTATCTGTTCTGACGTGAATATTTCTCGGTGAAAACGATGAATTTCCATTAGACAAATATACATTACGCAAAGTTCGCGTGACATAATATTGTCTTCGTAATTCCGATGTAATGCAAGCAAGAAGTTGGCAAACTCTGAGAATTTACGGTACTCAATCATATTTATCTACACCAACCAGATCCCCATTCGAATCTGTTTGATTAAAAGTTAAGGATTTCTTTTTCTCCTAACTCAGCGTGGTTACTACATGTACGTACGATTCATTCGTTATGTAGGGAGCGAAGTAAAAGCCGCGAAAGAAGAACGCGTGATGCGAACAGTTTCCTCGCGGAAGCGCGAAGCGATTAATTAACGAAAGTGTCTATTAAAGTCGATTAAAACTTCCAACTCCCTTATGATCCGTTACAACGAGATCAATTCTCCTTGAACGCTTTAATGAAATTGCCTAGTTTAAAAACTTTACGATCTGAACTCGTTTGCCCTTTAATCCCGTAATTTCTAATTGTGTCATTTATTTTTGTTAGCTTTTTCAAGAGACAACCGCCGATCGATAAAAGTCAATTGAGTTACCGCATCTGTGAAATTAATACCCCATTTATTTGAGTTATGCGTAATATTATAATACGTATAAAATATAATACCGCACACATGGTACTAAAATAAATTTCATGCCGTACATTGTATTATTAATTCCTGTCTATCTGTCTCTGTGTCTCTCTCTCTCTCTCTCTCTCTCTCTCTC
>NW_017275587.1:45073-101373 GCF_001594065.2 Cyphomyrmex costatus | reverse complement strand
TCTCTCTCTCTCTCTCTCTCTCTCTCTCTCTCTCTCTCTCTCTCTCTCTCTCTCTCTCTCTGTGTTTTTAAGGATTTATTACACTTAATATTACATGTTTTTTGATACGTACATTATATTATCATTATATTACCATAAGAAAAAATTAATTAATTTTCTTTGATTTTAATTAGCACTATTCTCTGGTCAATTAATCGAAGTATTATGACGACTATTAATTTTCGAATTTAATCCATACGTTCTATTGCCAATAAGAAAAAGAGAATTGACATTCTTTGATTAATTAAAACTCTTTTGACGATTTAATCGAAGTATCGATATAATGACTATTAATTTTCAGATTCAACCGGAGCAGCCTAATGTCTTCAATTAAGTTTCACTTAGGGCTTTCCAGCTTGTCGTGAGGTCAATTATATTGGGCGAGAGTTTGGACAGGCTTTAAATGAACAATCCGAACTTTCGCACATATAGTCGATAACACACTTACGAGTGAACGACCCTCGAGAGACCAAGTATCTGGAGTTATAAATAAATACCTTGTGTATACGTCTCGAATCGATCTCTTCATAACTTAAGCGCCTTAAATGCCTGGTCCTACCATTGACAAACGAGTTCATTGTCGTGCATTCAAGCGTAAAGAAACAACTACGAAACAAAATATTAAATAGCTCACAAATCGCGAGCTCCAATCCGTTCGCAATCGATACGTCAAGTTATCATCGTTCGTATATACATACATATATCACATACTGACTATTACAATATATCAGTTGCGCGCCTACTCGCGTTATTTATGACATATGTGCGTACAACCGTTCGCGGAAAACGACTATCGCTTGCAATCGAAAGCTCGTGGGGATCGACTATCCGATACGAATTGATTGGCAACGTCAGCGCGAGATATTTTCGTCTGTAAGTGAGTTTCGAATATTCGTTCAGTCCGAAAAATTCTCCCGGTTCTAACTATCCCAGGATTTTTTGTGCCGCACGGAGATGCAATCTAAAGAATCTTAAATAAAGTATCTTTTAAGCCCATTCTACAATTGCGTGAGCGTAGTTGTAACTAGTTGTAATTGTAAGAATTAACCTATCGAATATTCTCTCGACTGTGATTGGTTAATTCTACGCTTACGCAATTGTAGAATGGGCTTTAAGAACGTAATGTGAACACACAACAACTAGGAAATATGGAAGCTTTAAACGATCATATTGGACCTTAACTATTATAATTTGGTGCGAATTTACTGAATTTTTGGAATTAGGAAATTAAAAGTTTTGTTTATTTATTTAAATATGTCATATAACGTTGACTTATGACATTCACTTTTAGAGCTTTTAATCTATCAAATCTAATTTATAGTATTCTAAATCGAGGTGGACGTTTTCATTCCTAATTAGTCTTCAAATATTCCATATTTATTATCTATATTATTACTGATATCATTCAAATATTCGAGTACGTATCTAGTTAACTCACGTTTGGGGGTTCTAATCTAGTTATCGCGATAGAATTTCTCATTGCTAATTAGTCTTTCAATGCTTCATACCTGTTAACTGTGTTATTACTGATACAATAGTTTGCATCGTTACTAATTCCATCATTATTCGAGATTTCTAATCCAATATCTGGCTTCAACTAAACTATGCTTTGTAACAACCATCTGAAGTAGTTTGTGAAATTGTGTATTATACATTTATGTATTATATATTTATTATAACATTTATACAATATGTAATATTATTATACATTACGTTGCATTTTTGTCAAAAATAAAATATATTAAAACGAAAATAATTCCATTAAAATGATACTTGCAGAACCATGAGAAAATTATATTATGTTATGACAATTTTTATAAATTAATAATTTAATAAAAATTAAGTTGTGAATTTATGAATTGTATATACAAATTTAAATATTTAGGTAATTTATTTGAAATTATTTCGTATTTACATATAGTATAATTATACAAAATTATTTATTCTAATTAACTTAATTACATTTAACTATGTAATTATATTAACGTATAATTACATTTAATACTATACAGTTACATTTAAAATTAAACAAAATGTATATTTTTATTTTATGCCAGTAAGCTGTAATTCTATCAAAACCGATGTTTATGGAAAGGCTTTATACGATAATGCTAATGTACGAGACTGTTCACAATCAGTGATAGAGACGAGCGGAATTGAATGGACCGAGCCGGAAATTCGCGGATAAACTTCCGCCGTAATCAGCCGCGCACAAAACAAACGGCTCAAAAAATCGACGACTTGGCGCGTGCTAATCGGATTTCTGCTCATTAAGTTGGAAAATCGCGTTATAAGCCAGTTCGACGGACGCATATGGTGGCAGGCGTTCTACCACTTTCGGATTTAAGAAGATCGATGGACCCGTAAACAACATTAACACGTAAGGACTGATGCGATCGTAAATTTCCGCCAAGGGTGACGTTAAGTCTCGAAATAGAAAGCTAACTGGAAGGCTCAGGATATTTCCGCATACGACTTTTGAGCGTACGAAACGTTTCATAATAGACGTACATTTATTAGGTTGTATAAATAAATAATCTATATTTTATAAAGTTCAACATTTATTGTCAAAATACACGTCGACATCAATTATAAAATTAATCCCTATTATTTTTTTTACATTTTCCTTCACTTTTCGGGCAAATTATAAATTCCAGTTCGATAAAAAAAAACTGATTTTTACTTGCGATAAATTCATCAAGCTGGGGATTACTATATTTTTATAATGAGAATTACTTTCATATCATTTTCTTATTTCTTCAACATTTCTAAATTTCTTGTCAGACAAAGCGTGCTGCATTAACTGGAATAAATAATAAATGATAAAATCTAAAGGCGCGCGCTACGTCTAGTGAGTACCGGGTGTGGTAAAATATCCTAGCCAAGTTGGAATAGTGTATCTTTCACCAATTTCATCACATGAGACTTGGCCATGAGGCTTGACCTCATATGGCGAAATTGGTCAAAGACACACTATATTGCAACTCGGCTGAGATATTTTACCACACTCGACGTACTCGCTACACGTAGCACCTTTAGATTTTATCATTTGTTCCGGTCAATGCAACACGCTTCGTCTGACGCAACAGAGAAATGTGGAAGAAAAAATATAATAAAATTAATCTTCAGGAATTTTTTTAACTTGTTTAAAAGGTAGAGGAACATGTTAAAAAGAGAAAGGATTATTTTCACAATTACTATGTCGATATTTTAATAATAAATATCGAATCATATAAAAAATATAATAGTGGATTATTTATTTGTACATCTAATAGATAGATACTTAGCAGTATATTTTTTAATTGCATAAAATGATAGAAATTGACATTCTATCTTCTTAGCTTTAAAAACTTGGTTAATTGAAAAAAGGCATAATTTTTTTTTAGGTGAAATTAAATTATAAAAATGAACTCACTTTCAACCAATTTGTAAGTCGCATCAAATTTTAATATCGCTATTATACTTTAATGTAGCGATGCTTTATTTAATATTAATTTGAATTGTACATATTTAATTTTTTAAATATTTATGTTAATATTTAAGATATAATGAAGTTAAATAGAATTTTGTTCATATAATTTTATATATCATTTAATTTTATGTACTATTTAATAATTCATATTATGCAGCGTATAAAATTAAGAACAAAATTCTGTCTTGATTTCTGAATTATCGCTGATCATTGAAAGTGAGTTTTAAATTTATAATTACACGGAATAAAAAAGTAGAAAATATGTTGAATATGTTTTTCTCTGAGTACAATAAAAAGCAGGCTATTGTATAAAATACAAAAAGAAGGTTGTTTAACTCGGATTCTCGGGGTTTTAGAATCCGCTAGAGAGCATTGCACTTAGCGCCGCTAAATACTACCCGAAGATACGGGTTCCCGCCTTTCTAACGCGGTCGACGCGGTCGAGAACCCACGATACGCTTTTGTCGTACACGAGATCGCGAGTTTAAGGCCCATTGCACATGCGAGACCACGAGGTAATCGGCCAATCGAGAGTGAGCGGGCTTATCGCGCGCAACACGTACACGTACCTGCGGGACACACACATACGATCGGATAATAAAGAGAGAGAAGAGGGCTCTTTATTTCGTATTCCGTTCTCGTGACCTTATTCAGGATCAACCAGTGCGAGAGAACCGCGCCGGATGAGGCGTTATTAATAATTGAGGCTTGATTAATCGAAATGATCGTTCTCGTTGTGTTCCCAACGCTCGTATCGGTGCGATGTATGCGTGTGTTAATTAAATTCATTTTCAGATGGAACGTTTCGTGGAAATAATCATTATAATATTACAAAAAGGGTACGTCTATGCGCGTACATATTCGAATTATTAAGTAGAATTAGTGTTTGACTTTGCCTCAGTAAAAATTATTTTTTTACACTGAAATTATTTTTCTTTAATAAAAAATATTATATATTTTTTTCGCTGTTGGAGTAATAATTTTCATTGAATGATTTGAAGAGATTTTTAATTGAATGCTTTTTAATGAGAAATTCAAGAACTTACCAGATGACCTTTTATCTTTCAATAAAAATTATATTAATATTGCTTTTTTCAGTAAAAAAAATATTATATTTTCTTGTTTTCTTTTCTCGCATGTTGCGATAATAATCGTCATTAAATTCGAAAGAAATTCATTCAAAGAAATTTTTAATTGATAGCTTTTTAATGAGAAGTTCAAGAACTTTCTAGGTGGCCCTTTATCTTTCGATGAAATAAAAGCCGAACATTGTAATAATTTAAATAATAATCAGCAATCGAAATTTGCAGCTTGCATAACAGTAACACGCGGGTGCACTCGGGACATGCAACAGACGAATTATCTACGTGGAATTAGCTGAAACTGAGCCCCGGGACTTGCCGTCTTTCCGACGCCGCCGACTTGCTCACGCGACGCTATTTTAATCTCGCTTTTGCTATTGCAAAGTCGACCGACCGACTTGCAAAAATTTCAACCTCACTCGACTGTAATTGCGGCGAGCGTCGACGTGTGATTTGTTGGTCGATAAATCGGAATCGCACGGCCCGCAGAAATCACTCGTTCCGCCTGATTGCTCGCACGGATATCACTCGATCCGTTCCGCAACGGCAGCTTTGGAGAAAAAGGGTTACAAAAAAAGAACAAGGCTGCAATGGGTTTTAATGGGACTGTCGATTGCCACGCGTCGCTTCGATAACGCTTATTTTTCGCGATTGCTAGGGAAATCGAGAGGTCAAGCAAGCGGTGATTAATACCGGCAAGGTCATATCAGTCGAGGATAAGAGAGAGTTTTACTATTACAGAATAAGTAATTATTTCTTGTGTATTCATCTATCACGTTCTATTCCAGTAACTCGTATTCTATTATATTTAACGTTATAAATAATGATATAATAATGACTTTATGGCTCTCGGAGCGCCCTTACTTAATACGATTTGCCTACTGTTTCATGCAAGTGAAATGTGAGAAAAGACGCGACTAGGGAAAATCTTTTATGTACCTTTATTTACTGTACAATATTGTGCGCACGTCAGAAATTCACTGTGCAGAAAACCCGAATAGTTTATAGAAAAAAGAACAGAAAAATGAATATTATAAAATCTAAAGGAAGATTTAGATACGAGAGATGGCAGCGTGACCTACTTTTGTTAAAATATCTTGAAAATTCAATTACTTAAATTCTAAATCTAGTATATTATTATATATTCTTGACGACAATGAAAAGACGAATATAATTTGGGGAACAAATCAGTGATACATTTTTTACCATCAGTGACATTAACACCATAAATATTCAATGCGGTGAACTCCTAAATTAAATAAGGATTTCAGTGAAATTTTATAAAGTAATGAAAAGTGGACCTATTTTTGAAACGAAAAAATTAAATATCACTGAATGATTGAGGCAATAAAATCTAGTTGAAGCAAATTGATGTAAATTTTGATGAGCACAGTTTCTATTTATCAAAGTCAGATAGTCACACAAAAGGAATTAAAAAGCTAAATAAAAAAAGACGTGAAAATATTAGTCGATGGTATATAGCCTAAATTAAACTCGAGATGGGATGTAACCAATGTAACAAATATAAACGTAATTTACTACGCTGCATGGCGCATTTTTATAATGGAAATTTGATGGCGAATGCCGATAAACGAATGGTTGTATCGAAAAAACATTTTCTTTATGGTAAATAAATTAACGATGAAATGCAACAGGATGCAAGAACGGAACGGGTTTTACGATGCACCGAACGTCATCGGTTTTACGACACAGTGATTTATTAGGCGATATAAATATTACATGTACTACGTGTCATATATGTATTGTTTTACGCGCACTTGATTGCGGCATTGTATAATGCTAATTAAAGTCTCGATCTCCACATCATAATTAGCTAATTAATTGACACGGAAGGTCGGATCGTGTTTTGCAATCGCATTCGTACGAAAATTGCACGACGAGGTCCATTGGAGATTGATGCGCGAAATAATGTCATTTGTACCTTCGCATAATTTTGTATTTAATTGACACGAATGCAATTGAAGTGCGATCCGTTTTCCGTTGTCATATTTTACAGAAAATAATGTGGATTAATGGGATGATCTGTTAATTTAGCCGCCTGCGTATTTTTTATTATATTTTACTCATTAAGTTAATACGTAAAAATTTAATGAAAATTATTATTTGATAAACAAGCGCGCGTCCATGGTCTACATCGTAGCTTAGTGAAAAATATAATATTTTTCAAATGATAAATAGTTACTTAGTTAAAATTTAATTAAGCTTAATGAAGCGCAGATAGATTAGTTGCGTAGCGCTCTACTAATTTCGGCTTACTCACCTAAATTTAACAACATGTTGCTGTTTGTATACTGTTTTTAATTTCAAGCATAATTTTGTTTGCTGAGTACATAATTTTCGCCTCTTCTGCATTATATATTACATAGTCCGTATTCATCTCGGCCTTAGTTTTATCGATAAATGCGCCTTTAGCATGTAATTTACATATAAAATAAAAGCGAATAATGTGGAATAGAGCTACTAAAATGGAATAGAAGTTTATTTTTTAAATAAAACACTAAATTTTCTGGAGACATTCACTGAAAGCTGTCGTAATTGTTGCTA
The DNA here is from genome assembly GCF_001594065.2 of Cyphomyrmex costatus. Taxonomy (NCBI): domain Eukaryota; kingdom Metazoa; phylum Arthropoda; class Insecta; order Hymenoptera; family Formicidae; genus Cyphomyrmex; species Cyphomyrmex costatus. The sequence goes on along the minus strand of NW_017275587.1, from coordinate 94,215 downwards.
CATGTGTTAACAAAGTAAACGCGATACAACGATTTTCTTTAATATATATGCATTTATTTATTTTTATTGCTCCTGGAGATATCGCTGCGTTGTCTCAGCCGTGTTCCTAGAAGCTCAAAGTAAATTCTTTAATATTTATATTCCATAAACGCTTTCAATAAAGTTGCATGAATAATGTTATGCTGTTTACTTGCGACTCTTCATTTCTTTATTGACATGAGAAAATATTATATTGTTTGTCGTATCAAGATGCAGGTAATAGGAAATACTTTTAAAGAAGAAATTATAGCATATATTATTAAAAATACAAAATTTTTTATTTTTTCTAAAATAATTAATATTTAATAAAAATTTAACTACTCATATTTAATAATTTAATAATTTCACATTTAATTTTACATTTGTTATTGTATTTACATTTGTTGATGTGTAATAATTTTATTTTATTTTCTGTGTATTATTGTGCAATAAAAATGTAATTATTTATATAATAATTGAAACTTTATTTATGTAACTTTAATCAATTACATAAATAAATAATTAGATACATACAGTTTGCAATTTATTTATTAGATTACTATTCCTAAATTTCAAGAATCATTATTCCTAAAATTTGATTTATATTTCAAATTATTTATATTCGATTTTTAGACTATTCATTTTCATATTGTTTACTTTTTCGTTAATATTGAGATTGGACTTAAATTTTAAAGACATTCATAAATTAAATGTTATAGCTAACATGTTGCTTAAAAGTTTTATAATAATTAAATTTTTAATATAAATTTTTGCATCGGATTAATATTAATTTAGAAACAGATATTCTCTTGTATATTACTTGCTTTATCCTTCTATAGAATCTCAGAAATAAATGCGCTCATTTATCAATAAAGTGAGAGATTCAGTCTGTGAATACGGACCTATTTCACACGGAAAAGACGCTGAAACATCTAAAAATTTAGCTAGATACAGATGTGAAAATAACGTCCTCATCATCAAAATAATTAGAACAGTAGATTTATGTATATGTGTGGCATGCATGAGTGAAATATTGATGTAGTGATATGTCAATAACACGTAATTGCTGTGTGTATGTTTCAATATGATTAATCATTTTTAGGATCTCCTTAAACCGAAGAACGTTATTGCGAAATTATGTAAAACGCTAAAAAATTGACTTGCTTTCTTCTCTGAATAAGATTTTTCTCTTTTCTTCTTATAATACTTGTTTGATTTAAATGAATCTTAAGCAAAAGTACCTATGTTATAGAAGAGATATTTTACGGTAACTCCATTGTTCCTTTCGCCATAAATATATAAACGAAACATAATATCAACTCTTATTGACATTTTGTTATCAACAAGTCTCGGTTTTCTCTATATGTGTTATCTGTTTTCTCCAGATGGAGTTAAACATAAATAATTTCTCGTATTTAAAAATACGAACACTTCCTTATAAAAAGATCTCGCAGTTTTTGAACATGGCCGGAGACGCTACCGCGTCTCCTGATAATTAGATAATTACATAATACCGTGAAGAAACGTACCGACGTTGTTAGTTCAAACTAATTTTTGGAAGTGGGGTTTGAAGATTTCCCCCACATAAATTGAAATAAACATAAATTGTATTATAAAGTTGTGTAACACACTCGCTCATTTATTCATTGCATATGAAATCGCTTATTTGGTTTCTATGCGGAAAGAACAATTTTGCTGAAGCTTCTAAAAATTTAGCTAGATACAGATGTGAAAATAACTTCCTTATCATCAAAATAATTAGAATAGTAGAATAGAATAATTATATCTAATGTAAAATACTTCCAAACTAATTACTAAAATGTCAAAACTTTTTACAGCATTGCTCATTATGCTTGAGATTCCTACGTAATAGTTAAATGAAATTATTTTTAGACAAATAAGATAATTGGAAAATAAGAAATAAAGAAATAATACAATTCAGTACGTTAAATTTTTTTCAAAAACAAATTGTAATATACTCTTTGAATAGTTCTTCAATAAATAGACGTTTCGATACATTGTTTGGTGTCATCATTAGTAATATATTTTGAATGTCTACTTCCATGGTCTTAGAAACGTTTCCATAGAGGCGTCGGGTGAGCCAGCAATCAATACTTCAATTTAAAACCAAATTGTTTTTATATCTATATATTTAGTTAAATGTTTAGGTACTTCAACAAATTTATTATTTTAGCACTAACGCGTCTTTCGATAAAGAAAAGCTTGCCTGTAATTACAATATACGAATCACTTGTGCGTACGAGACGTTCTGGACGAATTCCGGAAGTTCGGATTATCGATTCGCACGAATCACGCGAGAACGATGATCGGCGATAAGAGAATTATTACGCCACATGCTCTGTTTATTTATTTACCGATATGTACGGGTTCGACGAAGGTTCCAGCCAGCACACTAATGGTGTGGGATGGCACAACATGCGTGATCTTCTTGCCTCGATTCGTGTTTGCTTTTCCGATCCTGTTTATTGAACGAATCCCCAGAGGGTGAAACATAGCCATTCCTTGGACGTAGAAAATTAATTTTTTCGACGAGGGAAGTTGAGAAAACTAAAATCACTACCCGAAAGACTCAATCACGTAATGCATAGTCTCGGTGAAAAAAAAAATTCTGAAAGTAAACATCCAAATTCAATTTGGATATTTTGAAACAACAGTTGGCGAACTACGACCTCTGTGCATAATACATTCTGAATTTTTTTAATAAAAAAATTCTCCCTTGTCCCATAAATATATAAGTGTCCATAAAAACTTTTATTTTTTTCTCTTAGCCAGCAAAAGTCTAAAATACTCTATTTATTATTTAGATCTTTATGGGTAGGCTTTCACTACAATGCCTTACTGATGAGTCCAGTAGTGGAAGTCGGGACGAAACGCCAAAATTACGTGATATTCTTCGCAATACATTAAAATGAATTATCAGAGAAAATTTAGATTTTTAATTGTAATTTGACTCTTACTTCCCCCTTTTTAATATTATTGTTTATGGGTAAAATTTGCCAACTTTTTTCTAAAGCGATATTTAAAAAAAATTGTATATACTTTTTAATTGATTAATATATTTATGCATTGCAATTAATTTCAATAATCAGATAATCTTATTCTATTGGATATACAGTATATACTATAGATATATATAGATATATGTATTCTACAAAGTAAATATAGCAGGTTTGACATACATTACGTATTCTAGGATTAATTGTAGTGTTCCGATCTGAAATCACACACGTAGTGCAAACACGCAGCGGCCGGACGCTGGTATCTGGCATGCGGAATCTCGATGGCTGTCAAATAGTGCGAGTGTGCCTACATCGCGCACACTTCTATTCCTCGTTTAGGTAGACGTGACTATTCTTTAAACGCGGAAGTCGATACGCGATAAGGTTGTCCGCTCTAAGGAAGATTAACGAGCCAGCTTCAAGCCGTTATCGTGTTTTCGATCGCGGGGTTGCTTAGCGTTTTACGCCTCGTTTAGTAACGGGTGGTATGCGCTATTTAGACCCCGTAATGCGTTACATGGATTTACCGAACGAAATTTGCGAAGGAATCACCAATGGCGTTTACCACCACGCAAGAATATCTCTTCACTTGACGAACGCGTAACGGGAGCTCAATTAACGTAGCGCAAGATACCTGAATTACACTCCACGGTGGTGATAAACTGATAACGATATTTAATTATATCGGCGGCAACGCGTTTGCGCCTGTCGCTATCTTGATACGAAATTCAATCGGGCGAAACAACGATTAATTAACGTTTGCAGCAGGTCGCGATTCTCCTTCGATATACAGACGTGTTGGTTAACCCGAGAGAATTGGTGATATTTTTGCACATTGTTGAACGACAAAATCGCAAGAAAATGCCGATATGCCAATGAAGTGTCACTATACGTTCATCGATGCGCGTTATTTTGTTAAAGCAATGAAATAATGAGCAATTTGTATTGTATTCGGTTAAGTTACCTTCTGTGCATATTTTACTGCATTTAAATATTCATTTCATAAAACAGGAAGATCGTGGATTTATTATTTTATTTATTATTTTTTGGACGATTTTTTTTCTTTAAAGTACTATATTAAGAGTACGTTCGGGGAGGCGCTATTAGCGCTAATTGTATTATATTCTATTTTATTTTATATTTAATAAAGATAGAACATAATTAATTTTAATGGCGTTTTTTTAAATACACTCGTAAGTATTTCGTATAAATGTATACAATTTTTCTAGACCTATCTATTATCTAATATCACTGTATTATGTCATTAGTTACAACAATATTGTGGACTAGAGTTTTATTCATGGCTGAAGTAATTTTCCTAGTAAAAATATGTCCAAGCGTAGACACCTATCCAGTTATTGTGAATAGTATTAATAAATTATTGTTTTAAAATTTAGTTAAAGTACTGTACAATCCATGTATTGTCCATTATTCATTTACTCTGTTTTTTTTTTTAGTTATATATTTTCATTGAAACCCTTAGTTCTATTAAATTACTAGACAGAGGTTTATAAACTGTCTCTTTAATAATTGATTAAAAAAAATGCATGAAATTTTTATCAAAGTATATATATATGGTATATATTTCTTTTTCCAAACTGAAAGAATACATCATAATGTGAGTTCACCTATGGAATTTCCATATCAAGTGACATCCATTTGATGCGAAACATCAAATAAAAAATCTACTATATCGGATAAAATTGCAGTAGGCGTTTTATTTTCTCTTTGAAACAAAATACAGGTTTGTGTTTGGTGCAGTTTTTGCGTTGAAAAGAGGAGAAGCTAATATTTTAGCAATTGCTTGTAAAAATTCGTTTCTACTGCGATTTGCAGACTTTTGACGTAATGTCGACGATATTCGAAATACTCATCGTTATCTCGCAATATATGGTATCATATACTATTGGACAAGTAATCTGCATGCGATATTAGAAACAAGCATGCATTGGTATTGTCGGTACATATCGAACTGACACGATCGCATTACTCAAACGTCTTCTTCAGCTCGATTTGACAAGTCACGAACCGAGGCCATCGTTCTCTTCTATCGATTCGATTTTAATGTTCCTTTTATCTTCGTATCGCACTTAAACGTTCACTCAACGATCGCGAAAGCAGGTACCCTCATGGCCAACGCGTAGCCTCGTCCGATCAAGGCCTGACTGTACTACTGACAAATTCACAACAGGCGACATTTATCGCGAAAAAGTATGTGCGCTAAATCGACACTTGCATTATAATTATAGGAGCGTACTTGACAGTGAGTTATTGCATAATTCATGAGGAATTGTTGTTTTACAAAAGTTTTTATCGTCCAAGTTGACATTTTCACATTATTGACATTCATAAAAAGATCATAGAATTTACTTGTTCAAATTAACTTATCGATTTGACTTTGTACGTACGACTTGTTTGTTTAATTTACGTCATTTAAGATTTAATCACGCTAACGCAATATATTAATTGGAATGTAATAAAATTATATATTATAACAAATTGATGTTAACTTTGGTTAGTAATGAACGTATTAATACGCGTATGTAATTATTTTGCTTTTTATACTGAATTAACGATATATTGTATAGATTTCTCCAATTAAAACTTAACTAGGCTGGTTTACCGTTACATTAAGTTGTTACTGCTGGAAACTAATAACACGTCGGAAGGATAATCAATTTCAGAGTTCCGACCACGTGTGTGACTCACTTTGTACAGTATTTTATAATTAAACCTTAATTGTTTATGGAAAACTCCACATCTGAGTGTACATTGCAATAAAATTATACGTAGATGAAGTTGTTACGTTATCGATTCTAAAACAAAGATCTACAATAATAAATTCCGATAGTTCAGTTACAATAATAGTCTGTGTTTACAATAATAATAACACGTTACAACAAATGCGATAATACGTATAACGGTGATAGCTTATAATAGAATGTAACAACGATACAGCTGCGAATGCCGGAGTTCGAATTATTGTAAAGAGGAAACTCCCAGTCTGCCCGTATTATTATCTTACAGAGTTTGCCTATAATAACAACCAGAATTGATTTAATTAGGAGCGGTGATTAAAATTGTATTTTCGCATGAAGGCTCTCAATAATGCACGTGCAATGATCGAGGCGCGTGAAACAAATATAGGTGTAACAACATTATCGGCATCATAAATATTGCGTGTGCGTACGTATATGCGCGTATGTACGTGCAAATTAAATAAATTCAACGCACGAGAGGGAATGTTACGAGAACAAATATCGGACGGAGGCGAAGCGTTTGCCGAGAAGGCGGCAACGAAACAGGGCATTAAATCACGCGCGCGCAAACACATGGCAGTGTAGAAGGCGAAAATGACCAAGATGGAGTCCCGCACTCAATCCCCGAGCTCCATTCCGAACTGTATGCTCTCGTATGTCGGAATTCGGTTAGCGGTAATGTAATCTGCTCCACGAAGAGGGAGAGATACAGCGAAACAGCGTGAGTGCCGGCTGTATCACACGACCGATATGTTAGAAATAAATCCGTATACGAGCCAACTTCCGGCGCGCGGTGCGGCACGGCGCGGCGCAACGCACCGCGAGTGTGCTCCGATATTGCAATTAATATTAATTAATTACACGCGCGCGGTTCGGGCGTAATCGGGCGAAAGCGAGCGAAAGCATGCGGTATATGATGGTAAAATCAAGTTTGCTCACAAATATCCAATAAATATTCATCAAGGCTGGAAATTATTTTGTTCTTTAAGAGCTTTTAGTTCGACCTGCGAGAGATTGGGAAGAATTAATATAGCCGTGTGCTGCAAGTAATAAAGTTAAAACAATAGCGTTCGTTGCGAAATAATTACGCTTTTTCGCGTTGAATTGAAATCGCGTAAACAGTTTATAGCCGAATTCACAATGCAATTTAGCCGTTTCAAGGCACCGTAACTATACCACGCCGGCATGTCGAGTCGCAATTGGTCCAAGAGAGACTAGAACCCAAGAGATCAGTTTCTCCGAGCCCCAATTCGATATTCCGCCTCGAAGAAGTAACGCCCGGCGACAGGACCGGGTGACACGATACACGCGATAGAAGGAAGTTAGCGACACGACAGCGAAGGGCCACTTCCGACACAACCGTCGGCTCGATTCTCCACGTCGAAATTCCGTGTCGCGTCCGAGGAGAAGTTTTGATTGCTAACCTAGTCTGATATTTCGTTTCCCGCGTACAGGCGCGTCCCTGTTATATGTATAGGAAAACTTAATTTTCCCGATTTGACAGGAAATTGAATTTTTGCGGCGAGACCTAACGAAACCTACGTTTCTCGCGGAAAATAAGAATGTAACAATTAAATTATAATACAAACAGAGAGATTTTAATACGCGATAATTATTTAATTTTACACAATATTGCGTGGCTGCGTTTTGTTCTTAGATTTTTTGCGCAATTAGAAATATACGTTGAACATTATAAATTTTTTATCGAGAGAAGTTTCCCAGAGTGCGGAAATTTTATAATTGTCTATTAAATTAAACTGAACGTTTTATCATGCGCTAACGTAATATTCCGGTGAGAAATAGGAATTCAAATTTAAATGCAAATATCTAAAACTGCTATATGATTTATAATAGATACGATTTAATAAGATCAAATTAATGCGAAATGAAATTATAAGACATCTGAAAGTAAGATACTTGAGCCAATAAGGCCTGTCTAATTTATTCTATTTTTTAAAGTTCTATTTATAGAGATATTGAAATAAACTAAGTGTGAGAATAAAATCTTTTTTCTCACTCACTCACGAAAATAGAATATATCTTCTATGTATAGAATAGTTTTAAATAAATGAAAAAATGTTTTTTCAAACTCCGACATTGGATCTTATTACATATGCATTTGCGTACAATAATGTCTGAATAATAAGAAATGAATATAATAATGAATATAATAAAAAAATAAAATACATAAAAATAACAAAGAAATTAAACTGATCTATCTAAATCAGTTTTAAAATTAACTGTTAATAATAAAAAGAAAATTCCTTAGGATTTCTATTCTTAAACATTATAATTATCTTTAATTTAGTCTATAATTAATTCTTTAGAAACTTGTAGAAATTTGAATATAATTTAGCTTTTTAAAAATTAGCACAGCATTGAAAATCGTTATCCTTTGGCGTAAACACCATACATAACAAACAAATAACAATAACTATAATGATCATATAAATTATTTAATAAGAGTTCATTGTTTTTAAAAATACACTTATTTCAAAAAGTCGATTTATTAGTTATTTTTTTATAGCTAGAAAGTTGAATAATATTGTAATATATTATAACTATACAAAATAATGTTTACTTGGTAAAATTTGCAACGAATTGTTATAAAAATGGCTCATGCATGCAGTCCGTTACAAGATTTTGTTGTATTAAACAAACGCATTACTTTTTATCTACTTCCTATGACACATCTTTTAAACATAAGTATACTCTATTTATGCGTAAAGCGTGTTTTTAAGTCATAAATTAAAAAATGTGCCTTATTTAGTGCTGAGTCTTATTCGGGCTCAGATACCTTAATTTATCTTGAAATAACGTATCTGTTTTAAAAATTGCACATCTCTCTTTACTCTCGAGACGAGAAAAGCAACTTCAGACACAATTGCTGTGTTGTAAATAAGATAAACAGTCCAGTTATTGCAAGATAAATTGTTTCTTTGTAAGACTATCAGCGAGAAATCTGCTTTACTGGCGTCGTTCGTCACTGCGCGTTCATGGACTTTCGTGTATCTTCGCGAACATGATTAGCAAGCTCGGTGCACTAATTGATGATAAAATACGCGCATTCTTATTTCGCTTCAACGTTCAATCTTGATACATTTGCGTATGTCATAGTTTCTACTATTAATTCATTTGATTGTCGACAATTTGATTAATGAAAAAATATCTTATCAATCCTCTGCATAGGTTTGAAAATTCAAAAGAGCTAGAAATAATGGAATAATTTTGATTCTCGAGTAATTAAATAAATTCATTCAGAATTCGTGGAATTATCTACAGTCTTACGTGTCGATTATCAAGCGATGGAATTAATCTCTTAATTATTTCCTTTAATTAAATACCACTGTCTATATTTTTCAATTCTCTTTAACACTTCCGAGTCAACGCGTTTTTGCGATATAAGAAGTACGAATATCGGATCATTAAATACTTTATAATGCAAGCACGGACTATCTACCGTTACTCTCGGGGGTGAAACACAGTTTTCATTCTCGTCGTAAGTTCTGAAGTAATGGAAACTTTAATGGAATTCAGTACCCTGCGCGTCTTTGCCTTCACGATAAAGTGACAAACGTCCGCTAACTCTCGTCAGGATCGGCGGGTTGCATAAAAATAATTGAAAATCATCGTTGCGTAACGCAACGAAAAATTCAAGCCGAGAAGTTCAATCATTTCCTTCTTATATAGTAATAACAAAATCTTGTCCGAGAAGACAAATCACTTTGTTTTGAATAATTTTGACATGAAAAATTACTCAATGTAATATTAATGACTCCGACAAGTAAAAGCTACGACAGATTAAAATTCTGTTGAACGAAAAATCAATTCTGAAACCATAGCGTAATATATTTTCTATATATTTTTTTATTGTGTACATTCATATTATTCTTTATATTTTTTCATGCGTGTTATACATATTTCAAAATTTTTTATCCTCTTTTTTTTATGAATGTTATATCTGAAAAATTTTTTTCCACATTTTGTTTTCTATAATTCCAACATTTTCAACATGAAAAATATATGAAAAAGATGCTCACCTCGCATCATGCGCTGGACATCAACGCGTCTTCCATCATTACAGGATTTTCTGTGCTTTTCTATTTCTTTCTTTTTCAATCTTCAGATTTTTCTCGGCAACATCTCACGATTATCGCGAATCGACTTTTTACGAGATGCGTTGAGCTTTTTCAAGCACAGCAGCGAACAGCAGACTCCCTTGAATCCACGAAGCGGCGCGCAAAAATCGTCGTCTTTATCTCTCAAGTGCTGGAGCGTTGCGTGCCAAGCGTCTCGGACAGAGAGATTTCGAGTGCAACGACGATGCACGCATCGAGATAGTGGCATTTAAGAGCGTCGAATTATAAGTCGGGTTCTCGAAGCTCGTCGTCGATCGGATTGTCCTTAACTGAAAATCATCCGGATCGCGATCCAGCGAAATGCAACAAAATTCAGCGTGTATGCGATATCAGGAAAAAAATTATTTCTTCTCGGAATATGGTTTTCCTCCGACTGGGATTAAATATTTTATCCTTTCGCTATCCTTATTACTGCTACATTAAGAGTTTTTCTTATTCGCAAATCCCACGAAAGTAATGAAGAAGCGGTGCCTCTCTCTCTCTTCTCCCGCGAGTATTGTTATTGCAAGTTTCTCAAAGGTAGCAGAGATATACTTTCGTTGAGAATCCCGGGAATACCGCTTGCGGGGAAATAAAGCGGTTCAACACGTACGCGCTCGAGAATAATGCTATCTCGAAAAGTACCCTCGAAATTAGCTGTTTTTCAGGATCTTCCAGTTTTCATATGTTTTTTCACGGAATTAAATAACGTCTGACACGTAACCGGAAATTTTAATTCGAGCGATAACCAGCCACATGAGACCACTTCATATCTCTGTGGTATCTACCCTCTATTTTCCCCTTTTTATGTTCTTACGCACTCGTACCTTGTTTGAAATGTATGTTATTTGCGACATCGAGATATCATATGTTGAAACTTTTATTCAATTTACATTAGAGAGAGCTAACTGAGGAACACTCACAGCGTTACTTCTTATATATCCAGAATTCTCCTATGTTTCTCCAAGTTCTCCTCTATTATTTCGTTATTTTTATTTTATTTTTCTGGACTACATCGTGCACAATTTGAAACTCGCGTGCAATTCGATGCAGCTACTCGACTCCGCTCCGACGTTCCCTTTGGCCCGATTTTGAATTTAATCGACGCGAGATCGATCTCGATTATCGGCACTCGGTTCCCTTCCTCGCGAAGTGTTCTCGATGTTCGGCTCTTAATGCTCGCAACACGCGTTCCCTTAATGTCCCTAACACGTGTAGTCACAAATGTGTGTGTGCCACGGTATATGATAATTATTGTCCTAAGAGCACGCCGATCTTAAGATCGAGATTATTACATTATGGCCGAACGTTTTCCTCAGATTTCTTTCCACTTTCCTCCTCGATCCTGCACTTTAATCGAAACGTTATGATTAATCGAGACTTCAAGTGGTTACTTTTCGTACGAATTCCCGCGTCCAATAGGGATCGAGCGATCATCCCCGTCGGGTCTCTCTCGCGCAAGATCTTCCCTTCAAGAGGAATCTCTTCACTCGTCGCGGTGCACTCTTAGCTTCTCCTTTTTCTTCTTCCTTCCCGTGGATTTCACTCTTATCAATATAGGATGATTTGAAAGAAGCGAATCTCACTTTGTTCAATCGATGATCGTTTACGTTGTGCTCCTTCGAGAACCGGATAAAATAGAACGGGATCACTCGACTCTCAGTCTTGGAATGACGGAGTAAGCGATTTTGCGAAGCGTTCGTGTCAAGGGTTCGTCGACCGGTTCGATCGACTGGTCTTCCAATGCATAACATGCGCGATACGTTTCACACGGATGCCGCGCGCTAACTGAGGTTGACTCCGTTGACTGACGATGCCGCGCGCGCGGCTTCGTGTTTCACGCCGATTTCCGGCGTCACGTGACGCGGCTGCTCCGTCGACGTCGCGACGCGCCGCACCGCGACGCGCACAAGACAATCTTCTGTCGCTCACCGACCTCGAGGAGCCAGTCCCAACACGATCGATATATTTATTGTAGATGTTAAGTATTGACAGGCCTTCGACGGATATCGGTAAACTGTTAAAGGTATAGGATGAGTCCGCTGCTCAAGGGGGTGTGTCTGCTTAAAGTGAGTAGAAGCTTACACCGATATTTTTCGAAATAGATCTTGCAAGAAAAAATTAGAAGGATCTACATCCATGCTTGCATCTCATATTTTGATGGAAAGAAGGAGAAAATTTTTTTTCCTTCATTTGTTTACGTTTAATTATTCGAATAACTAAATTTATGCAGAAGTAGGCCAGAGACGGATAGGAAGAAGGATTCTAGGGAGAAAGCTGGGTTTTATTCCGTTCATAACTACCACGTTATGCGTTTTTCAATAGCGCAATTTAAGCTGGGTCTTATAAGAATCGAGTTTAGGAGCCCTGAATGGAGAAGAAATGTGATATTAAAAGAATAGTTGGAGCGGCAATGCGAAAGAAACGAGGAAAATAAAAATTATTCTAAGGAAATTATTATTTCGAGAGTTTCAGAAGTATAATCATGGTTCAATGCTCTCCAAACTAGAACAAAAAAAATCTATTTACATGCAGAATTGACAAAATGGTACAGTGAAGTGAGAAGTAAATAATAGTAAATTCCATGAATATCTAAATTTATAAAAATAATATATATACATATATGGTATATACTATAAATACACCATTGAGGAAAATTTCTGTTAAAAACACATTTCACGTGTCCCAAACGGTCTATTCAAATTTATGTGTTAATTTAATGCAAAATAAATATTTTAGAATGTAATACAAATATTATTTTGAAAAATGAACATAAAAAAATAATACTGACACGAATTGTAAATAAATTATAAAAACTTTCTTTTTTTTTTCAGAAAAATTAATATTTATATACTATATTAAATTAATATATTTTATTCTTTTATCTAAGGTTTTAAAGTATATTACTTTTTTATGTTATTTGTTCATTTGATTATAATTTGTATTATTTTTATACTAAGAAATATTGAATAATTTAACACAATCTATATAAATAACATAATCATATATTAAATTAACGCTCAAATATATTAAAAATTTATTAAGTAGATCATTTCCAACATAAATATAAAATATTTCTTATTATATAATATAATTACACTTGACATTGTATTCAAATTTAATGAAAAGTAATAGATGTAACACTGTATAATACGATAACAATAGCTGGTGATAGGTGTACACGATTCGTTAGGTATCGCTATTGTTTGCGGCCAACGGAATTGGTCAACGGAATTGGCTGATTGAGCCGACAGTCGGTGGATAATCGAAGTCCGGCTGGCAAATAACGGAAGCCTATCAATCGACCTCGATATAATATCCGATATATCCGTATTAAATGCCAGCTACAGACGACATCGCGCGAAACCACAAAGTGGATCACAAAGACGCCACGGATATGGCGAATTAAGCGGAGTAAAAGTCGAGACAGTTAACTACAGGCTACGTTTTAATTAAAAAGGGCAACGCGGGTAAATACGGGTACAGCGGATAATGTACAAGGTGTTTCGCTAACTCTTTGTTAGAAGATCTATTTCGCCGACGATTCCAATATTGGGATTCGCCCTTTCTTTCAGCTTGTTCCTACTAAGAAATAAAAGAAATACCTTTCGAGCTCTCTAAGTTATATAGAGAAGTGTGACCATAAATTCTTAAATGCAATGAGATGCAACGAGAATTGTTTTGCGCATTGCAATTCCGAGCGATTGTGCTGCAGTTATAAAATCAAATGCACGTATATGTGTTTCTCTGTTCGAAAGAGAGAAAGAGAGATTTTCAATTTTATTAAAATATATTATATTAATGAATGTAATCTTCTATAATATATATGTATATGTATATATCGGGCTTTTAATTTATGTATATATATATATATATATTTAAATATAACAATTTTTTAATTATTATAAAATTAATTTTATAATATAACGCAACAAAATATAATTTCTTTATATGATTGTGATAACTTTTGGAACTCTCGAAAAAATTTCTATTTTGCAAAAAAATTTATACCCGATGATGGAATCGGTAAATAAAATTTAGGTTTCGAATTGCAGGGCAGTTTTCTTGTGCGCGTACATAAATAAGAATTAGAAATAGAATTTATTGTGCTTTATTTAAGCTTTTCATTACTGTAACAACTCTTGGGGTTCCCCTCAGCAGTGAAAAAAATATATCACGCTTACGATATCGACGTAAAACTGCTTGACGAAGAATTATTGGTGTTACGTAGTTTACTTACGTCAACACATAGGTCATTACAGGTAGAGTTTCTAAATCCGGAAATATGCGTGTGTACATAAACCGCATAATGGGATAATAGCTAGATTTATAACATTATAACAGTAATTACCACGAAGCAGACTTCCGCTTTTATCAACTTTCGCGTGAGTTTGACTAACTTTGCGCTTTTTGTTCACTTTGTTCGAGCGGTTTTTCTTGCCAAGCTGAGCTTCATATCGGGTACAATGCGAAACAAAAAGAAAACAAAATTGCTTTAAGTAAACTTTCGTTTAATGTCCGTTGTGGGATCGAGATATGAATAACGATGCATGAATTCTCCGGAAAATTCAGCTTGATCGTGTCAGACGTGGGTTTGTAAACGAAATTTCGGTGGATTTTGTAATGAGATCGACACCGTACAATATATATATAGAATTGATTAAGTCCGATTTTCATCCCAAAGCGAACCCAGTAATCTCGTCGATATGTAGAACGCATTCTGGTGTAATTGCCGTCGTGATGGACCAACCGTAATCCTTGTACGATATAGTATCTATTAATTACTTCCATCAACAATTTCATGCACGATCGCATTGATCCTCTCACGCAAAAATTAAATCCGATAATAAAATTAACGCGGCGTTAACTGGCCAATTTTAAAGAGCTTAACTAATTTTTTACGCAGTAGAAAAACAAGGCATTCAATTATATACATAATATATTGCCAATATAATAAACATTTAATTACTATATAATTAGAATTATTGTATATAACCGGTAAAGGCATTTTCTTATTCGTTGTGTTTCTCACATATGTACGGTCCTATAAGATTTAATATTTAAATATTAGTTATTTTATTATTATATTATTTTATATTATTTTATAATAATATAAATATATTTTATATACTATATTAGGAAAGATCGGGGCTCGTTGGCTATTTTCACAATTTTATCAGACTATAAACAATTAATTATTATTCGTTTAGATTTTAAACTAAATAATTGGCTACAATACAGCATGTTCGTATTTGCTACAAAAAATCTATAAAAGAACCATTTCTGGCGTAAAAATATAGAAAATAGAGAAAGGTTTTCTCTATCATATTAATCATAATTAATTATAATTACAATTATGATTAATATGATAGAATCTTTCTCTATATTTTTATGTTAGAAATAGTTCTGTATACTTTATAGATTTTTGATAGTAAATACGAATATGCTGCACCGTAACCAATTTACTGATAGATGAATAAATCTTACAGTGTATATAAATTGTCTCTATAATAAACTTTATATTATAAAACATAATTTAATACAAACGTAATACAATAAACAAAAAACGAATAAATGTATATAAATGTAGAAATATTAAATAATATATAAAGTATTTTGTCAGAATTAAATTAAACGTTCACATGTGTAGTACAGCAATCAAACTTACCTTATTAATAAATCAACGTACTTCATCTCTATATATGCGTAATTTTAATTATTTTGTTATAATAAATTATTACTTAAAATAACATGTTGTATAGTAACACTTTTCTTTTAACTATAATAATACATGACTTAATTTACTTTCTTAAGGAGATCTTAAAGTTGTCTGTATTTTCGACTAAACCATATATAATTTTTGTATAACAATTACTTTTTTCCTCTTTTATTGATTTAAAAATCCTTTTTTAGGATAAAAATGCACGCATTAACACATGTTTGTGAGGTTAAGTCTATGCTGAAAATAACAAAAATTTTCAAAATTGAGTTTTTTTACCATTTCTTAGTCCAATACGGCGCTCCAGAGCTTTAATGTTGTTGCAAGTCGTAACAATATTTGCTAAAAACTATGCACTCTGTACTTACGAAATAGTAGTCCACAAATTAATAATTTGCATGAAGGAACAATGTAGAATTCTCAAAATTGTACTTAGATATCTAATTAAAACGTAATTGATACCAAGATTTATGTATATGTGTGGCATGCGTGAATGAAATATTGATTTAGTGATATGTCAATGACACTATAATTGTCTGTGTGTAAGTGCTATTTTTAATATGACTAATCGTTTTTAGGTTATCTCTTTAAGTTAAAGAACGTTATTGCAAAATTATTTAAAATGTCTAAAAATTGACTTGCTTTCTTCTCTGAATAAGATTTTTCTC
This sequence comes from Cyphomyrmex costatus, assembly GCF_001594065.2. Taxonomy (NCBI): domain Eukaryota; kingdom Metazoa; phylum Arthropoda; class Insecta; order Hymenoptera; family Formicidae; genus Cyphomyrmex; species Cyphomyrmex costatus. The sequence continues at coordinate 77,913 of NW_017275587.1, read as the reverse complement.
TTTTCTTCTTATATAATACTTGTTTGATTTAAATAAATCTTAAGCAAAAGTATTAGTATATAATGAACCAATTGTTGGACAAAGTGATAAAACATTTTAAATATAAAGCTTTTGATGGTATGTACGATTATAAATTAATTTGTATATATAATTAAATTTTTATAAACAATAAATTTATTTAAAGTTGTACATATCATTAAAAGCTTAATATTTACAATTTTGTACCACTTTGTCCAACGAAATGGATCATATCTACTAACTGTCCACTAATTGGTACATTTACCTTATATTATAAATAGATAATAGAGAGATATTTTGCAGTAACTCCATTGTTCCTTTCGCCGTAAATATATAAACGAAAGTTGTCATTATGTTGTCAATAAGTCCCGGTTCTCTATATGTGTTATCTGTTTTCTCTAGATGGAGTTAAACATAAGTAAGTTCTCGTATTTAAAAATACGAACACTTCCTTATAAAAAGATAATTATAATAAAAGTAGAGAAGTTATTTGAATGTTGATACAGTGTATGTACGTGTATATGTATCGTAATTTTTGGAAGTGGGGTTTCAAGATTTCCCCCACATAAATTGAAATAAACATAAATTGTATTATAAAGCTGTGTAACACACTCGCTCATTTATTCATTGTATATGAAATCGTTTATTTGGTTTCTATACAGAAAGAACAATTTTGCTGAAGCATCTAAAAATTTAGCTAGATACAGATGTGAAAATAACTTCCTCATCATCAAAATAATTAGAATAGTAGATTTATGTATATGTGTGGCATGCATGAGTGAAATATTGATGTAGTGATATGTCAATAACATGTAATTGCTGTGTGTATAATGTTTTAATACGATTAATCATTTTTAGGATCTCCTTAAGCCGAAGAACGTTATTGCGAAATTATGTGAAACGCCAAAAAATTGACTTGCTTTCTTCTCTGAATAAGATTTTTTTTTCTCTTATAATATTTGTTTGATTTAAATGAATCTTAAGCAAAAGTACCTATGTTATAAAAGAGATATTTTGCGGTAACTCCATTGTTCCTATCGCCATAAATATATAAACGAAACATAATGTCAACAAGAGTTGACATTATGTTGTCAACAAGTCCTGGTCTTCTCTGTATGTGTTATCTGTTTTCTCTAGATGGAGTTAAACATAAGTAAGTTCTCGTATTTAAAAATACGAACACTTCCTTATAAAAAGATAATTATAATAAAAGTAGAGAAGCATCTTCTGATTATTATACAATATATATATATACATAATTTTTGGAAGTGGGGTTTGAACATTTGCCCCACATAAATTGAAATAAATGTAAATTGTATTATAGAGTTGTGTAACACTCGCTCCTGACTCACTTATTCATTGCATATGAAATCGCTTATTTGGTTTCTATGCAGAAAGAACAATTTTGCTAAAGTATTTCAAAATTTAATTATATAGATATACACACATCTAAATATAATTTTATTTTATCATTAAAATAACTTTGTAAGTATCTCAATTATGGTGAAAAATATTGCAAAATATTTTAATATTCTATAGCAATCAGTTTAAACATTCTACATAATTATTTTGATCAATATAATAAAAAAAAACATTAATTGTATTACAGAGTTGTGTAATACACTCATTTACTTATTTATTGTATAATATATGTGTGTGAAATGGCTTATTTAATTTCTTTTGAAAATTTCTACTTACATCGCTAATAGAAGTATTAACAGATCAAAAAGTCAGGTTTGTAATATTTGAATATATAAAAACTTATCTGTAGGTAACAATCAGAAAAGGTCTAGAAAGATTTATTTTATTGATAATTTCATGAAAATCTTCACATTTGAAGTCGAAAGTCAATTTGTGAAACATTCAAATTGTTAATCGCAATTCACATGGAGACGCGAATCTAAAATAGCCAATGTTTCCTCGCGATTAACACCTCTTAGATGCGAATGTTGGTCGTAACCGAAAATCAGAAGTGTTTGCATGCGATACGTGATTCGAACGCAGAACGTCTATTCCATGCAGATTCCTGATCTTTTCGTTTCTGTGTTGGATGACTGAATACATAGTTCCCGTGATCACTTGACTCCGATCTCGCAATTTCCTAACGGACATTTCCTGACAAGTTTTCAGAACCTAGCGAAACTAACTCGGTCAGTTAATCAAGTTCAGTTTTGCATTTGTATCAATGGTTGGTGATCAGCTAGTTCATATAATGCCGCTTGTTACACTTTTCTGCGACAGACCTGATATAGTCTTCTGAATGCAGAAAATATATAAAAATGAAAATTAACGTCTGTTTAATATTAATTGTACTTTCATGTTTTATTTTTTGTGCTATTGACTCAATTATTTTCATATAATTTTTCTTAAAACAAAACATTTGTATGGTTTACCAGATTTTACTACATTTTTGACAGTAAATTTTCAAAACTAAAATTGAAACATTAATAATTATAAGACACACTTTTTAAGTAATCTTTTAAATAAGATAACATTTTTTTTAGTATCATTGTTCCATGTCGCATTATAGTTTCAAAACATATTAAATTGTCCAAAATTCAAAAAGTTTATTCAAGCTTATAATTTATATATAAATTTTTTTATCATAAATTTAAATTACGATTTACGTCTCAATGTTTATTTAATATTTGTAATTGTAAAGCTTTAATAAAACACAATAATAAAGGTTTCGGCAACAGAAAAAAATAACTTAAAATTGTACTTTCTTATGGTGCTCTTATGTTTTATATTTAATTTTTTATTAATAGATATAATCCATTTAAAGTAAATTTGAAATAAATTTTTTTTAATAAAAGACTTGCATGCCAAATTCTTAGTTCTACAATAAAGAAAACTATTTCATTTTACATGAAATTTATTTTTTATTATAAATTGTGATTTGCTATATAAGACATTTAATACTCATAATTGTGAAGTTTTAATAACGAAAATTAAAAACTTTGAAGCAAACAATATTATTATATTATAAAATTTAAAATAGAGCAGATATATTTAATATGTTTTGAAACTATAATGCGACATGGAACAATGATACTAAAAAAAAATTTTATCTTATTTAAAAGATTACTCAAAATGTGTGTCTTATAATTATTAATGTTTTAATTTTAGTTTTGAAAATTTACTGTCAAAAATGCGTTGAGAAAATAACTTATAATCAAATCAGATTATTAAGTATTACAAAACGGAAGTTATATTTTACCGTATATGTGCAATTTTGGAAATAAACAAGTAAATGCTTTATTATTTTGGATTTTGTCACAGTTTACGTAAAATAGCTCTAAATTTTTAAAAATATCTCTGTCGTAAAAGAAATTAATAAAATAACTACGGTCTTATACATCACAGATCTCAATTTTCTATTATTGATACTGTTTACCTCGTTTTATTGCGGATAATGATGACAAATGCTTGCGCGCGCGACATCCATTAGGACCTGATTAGGGAAATGATGTAACGTACTCTGTGCCTGACATTCTGTGTTACTCTCGATATTCTGCGAATAATTCAGAATTTTTGGAATTAATCCCCGAGAACGGTGCGCATAAAGCGTGAGTTACATCGCGCATATCTTGCGCTCATGCGCCAAATCAAGACCGTATACATCGCGAAAAGCACCATCGTTTTGGAATCATCTTATTTTCAGATACTACTATTTCTTTCAAATTTTTTATTATTTGCGAAAAAAAACTAGTTGTCTCATAAATTTATTTTCAGAGATCTTGGGTACTTCAGAAAAATTTTCTCAGAAAACATTGTCCTGTCTTCTTTAAAACATTTTAATGTTTCATATATACTTTAAGTGGAGTTATAAAAAAACATGTTTTATAACATGGTAAAACCATCGATTAAATTCGTTTTAAAACATAATTTTTAAATTTAGAACACGATTTTTACCAACCCTGAGCAGAACATGACTCGTTTCCATCCTACAATCAATATCATCCGACCGATTATTCGATACGGAAACATTCGCACGTGGATGGGCTTTGACTTTGCTTATCAAGTCATCAGGTACGGTCCTGGCGAGGTAGGTTGGTGGCGGTAGCCGTGACACAAAGAGGCACCTCTCGCCGTCACCCACGATGGGCTGAAGTCGCGGTTTCGCTCTTTCGCTTCGCTTATCGCGCGACGTAGCACTCGCGATTAAAGCGCGCTGCACGTCGTCGTCATCGCCGCCGCCGCTGTCATCGTCACCGTCGACCGCATCGTGAACACGTCTCGCGTCAGCGACACGGTTCATAGGGGATAACCCGGGCCATCAGACGCTTTCCCGAGGGTGGGCGGTGTCAGGTTAGGTTTCCATCCAAGGGTGAGTCTAACAATTCGGAGTATTAACGTCGATTTCCATGTATAATTAATTTGCGTCTTCGTTTAATTGATTTGCCAATTCTTGCTGAATAATTTGCAAATCAGATACATTCTACAAACAATTGTGGCCATCCAAGTCTGATCAACAATGAGCGACGCTAATAGAAACGATTCTGCGTCTTTTTAATGACAGGCATTGCTTTGTTTACGTTATGCTTGTCTCGGAGTAGTCTACGCTCTTTGTCTTACTTTTGCATCTCTTTCTTTCTTTTTGGAAAAAAAACACTGAATTTTCTGGTTTTTAGAAAAAATCGTTGAATTTTTTGTTAATTATTTTCAAGTGAATGAAATAAGATCAAATATATTAAATAAAATCGCATATAAGATAAGATTTATTTACTTTACACACTATTCGTTATTAAATTGATATTCGCTATTTGTTTATCGATACAGAGAGTTAACGTTATATATTTTTGGAAAAGTTACTCCATACTGCTATAATTAATATTTTACAGTTTTCATTATATATAATTTAAATAATGTCTATGTTGCGAACACATTAATACTTATCGTTTATATTAATAAATAAATAGTGATTAATGTGTAAAGCATTTGAAATTATTAAATATTAAGTATTATCTTCGATCGTTGCGCAGGATTTTACGTTTAATAATAACTTTTATGCTTACTAATAATTTTATATATACTGCCTTTACTACTTTTACTACTTTTAGATCTTCTATTGTTTCTATTGAGACAGGATGATTTAATATTTTAGTAATTTATTAAGTCCATTTTAAGCAATCTATAATTTGCTTGCAATTTTAAGATAGAATTCTGTTCATGGCTTTATATATCGTACCTTTTGTGATGTACATATCTGTTTTATATCTATTACGTGTCTATACTCCTGATATTTTAATATTTTTTTTATATATATCAAAAGGGCGCATAAAATTATAAATAGCATGTATTTACTTTTGAATTCTGAGATGAATATAAAATAGACTTAAGAAAAAAAAAATAATATAATAATTGTTCAAATTTTCAATAATTCCATAAATTCATTTTCAAAATTTTGATGAATCCACATAAAATTAATTAAAAAATTTTTTTTTATAAAGTAATTTATAAAATATTTTTTACCTAAATGCTCTCTTTGTTATATTAGAACATGACACGTTTAGAATATAATTTTAAATAAACTAAAAGAAGCTTTTTATTCTCTGGTTCCTGAGCCCCATGCTTACGCACAATAGCAAGCGGCACACAATCTAATCCGCAATTTTGCTCGTTCTATTCCCGCATGTATTTAGACCGCTTTGTACCTGCGAAAAGGGCGAGGTTCGCGATACGTGTTTCAGAATCGTAGCTTGAAATTAATTCCAACGAGCATGAAAGTTTCACTTTGAGCTCTCTTCAGATGAACTGCTTTTCATGTGTTCAGAATTTAGGATAGAATTTTGTTTATAGTTTTATATACCAAAAAAAATTTGAAGAATTAGAAATATATTTATATAAAAATATTATATTATTAATACATATGCATAACGTATAATATTATAATCGGAATTCTATTTATAAAATAATAATAATTTCTGTAATAATTATTCTTTGACACAAATATTGTTAAATTTGCAAATAAAAAATTGCAAATGGCATTTTAAATACATAATTAGTTAATATTTTCACACTTTATTTCTGTGCTTTATATCATGCATATATGAGTCCTTTTAGAATTGCAGAAATTAATCCTTTCAGTATCCACATACATCATACATTCATTTTCAATGGGTCTGACCATATATTTCAAATTAGTAAGGCAGGATTTTGCATTCAAATGCCATGAATACAGCTGAACTTAAATATGAGCGTCTAATTCGCCGTTTATGATTTACATACATAATATGTATATGACAAATATAAATATTAAATGCTCATATGATAAGAAAAATTATTATATTCATTCTGAATTAAGGAAAAAATAATTAAAAATCACTTTTCACATTCATGAAATTTATTCAGTTCAATATATAGATTAAAAGTCAACAATTTATTAATGTAAGTCTTAAAATAAAAATACCTACAAGAATTATTTTATTATATCTTTTATTACTAAAAGTAGCGTTTTAAAACAAAGCAGATGCTTTTTTAGTTCGCATAATTGACGTTACATAAATATGCAATTATACAAACAGAAAAATATACACTGAAAGAAAGGATTCCTGCAGCCAATTAAAAATGCCATATTTTACCATCTAATCTGTTGCAACAGTCAATCTTTTCTTTCAATTTAGAAATTATTAAAATACATAAAATACATAAAATGAACGGAGATGACTTTCATTGTGTATGAAAGCACGTTTTGACATTAAATTTAGATGTATTGGTAATTCGCCATCTCGAGACGTAATATAGGAGTCAAGGCGTTCTTGTTTCGATATAGAGTAACGAGAAAGCCGTCAAGCTGGCGAGTCTAACGAGCTGTATGTCGACGATGATGGATGACGAGGAGCAGGAAGAGCTTCGTTGCACCGGCAGCGATGTCGAGATCGAGGAATACACCGACACCGAGGAATCGCCATATGTCGCTTATCAGGCGGGCAGCGATAAGCTGTTCGATACCGATCGCGAAAATTGGCAGAAGCTCCGTTTCCTGGCTACTCTCGTGTCCGTTGCGGTATCAGTTACCGTTCTCGTTATCAGCTATCCGCTTTATCTCGAAAGCGTCGCCGCTGTCTCCAGCGCTTACACAGGTAGACAGAGACATACGTATGTACACTTATTTATGCACACACACACACACACACACACATCTGGTATAGCCAGATACGGATTACACCAATACGGAGGTATACGTGATGTCTAAATTAATGTGTAACGCCAAATTGAGTAGCCAAACCTGACCGATGGATCTCGCAATTTCGAGATTTCGGAGTTAAATATCTCGGAGATCAATTTCTCGGGATCGCAATTACTGCAAACAATTAGTATTTATACCCGCGAACGTTTACCATGGTACTACGAGATGCACGCGCATATCTCTCGGATTCTCGTATACCATAATTTCCAAAATTATATCTCGCACTGGTTGGTGTATAATATCATAAGAAAAGCGACCAAATTACGTAAAATATGGTATAATAACCAAAATATAATCTTTACAAAATATTTGCGATATTTATTTAAAAAACGAAAAACTTAGACTTTTCCATTTTGGATAGTTCTACTTGCAGTTTTTTATTAACCGTTCATTTTTTTAATACATTATTGATTAAAAAAAGAGATTAACAGTGTAAAAATGTTTATTCAATTAGACCAAAGCCAAAATTGGACGCTACTTCAATTACACGGTAGATTCATTGATATTGACGCTTTAATTAATTTCATGTCGCTGTCATTTTGACCGTTTCGCTTTATTTGCGGCAATTTAATATGTGTCCAAATCGACCTTCATGACTCTCGCAGGACTCCTTTTCACCGCTCTTTGCTCCGCCTGTATTTTGGGGTTGGTGTACTTCGTTGTGGATAGAGTGTCACCGCCGCCGCCGTTAATACCGAACAGCATGCGGATCAAGATACCCCGCTGCGGCCTGATCAAAATAAGCACTCTGTACGCCGTCTCGGGAATCCTGATCACTTTGTCTCTCGATCGGAATAGAGTGTTGTGCCATTTACAAGATCCGATAAAGGGCATTACCCTCGTTTTCTCTCTCGTCTATTACTTCTTCTTTTGTCAAAAAAGTAAGTGCTTTAGAATTGCATATCATGTTGACATTGTTATGTTATCAGCGTTTTATCATAATAAGCAAAATAATTCACCATTCATGCGTCACACGAATTATTTCGTTCATTATGATAATCTAAAACGCTTTTGCGACGAAGCGTGTTAATACTAAACGGATATAAAATTTTAGATTTTATATTTATGTTTTATATTTAAATATGTAATTTATACAGAAAGTATTAATTCAAAATGGAGGATTTATTGAGAATAATTTTGCGATACAGTGTATGCCTTAAATATAATGAGACATTATTTTTGAAATTCTTTTTATTCCTAGAATGCGATAAATTTTACGTATGAGTGAACGAAGTCATTGAATACAAAAAAAGCTATGCTCTCAGTAATTAGAAAATCCCATCTGTCATATCAAGATAATTAGAGACAAACTTCTAAGAATTCTGTCCGCATTATGTAGATATCAATTTAGTAGAGAAAGATTATGACAAAGAAAGTAGTTTCAGTATTTAAGCAATTTTATGTTATTTTATGTTATTATATATTTTAAGTATTATGAAAAAATACACACGGTTGAACTATATTCCATATCATTTCAAGGCTTCTGATAGTAGGCTTGTTTTTTTTTCTTCTTTTAAGTTAATAATTAACTTGTTTTTGTAAAAATCTAATGTAAGTTTTGTATTTTGTTATTAAAAGCATGAAATATATGTATAAAGCTTAAATTACATTAATTAATTAAAAGTCGCCTATTTTCTTGTACGTGACATTTATATATCGATAACAGTACTGTATTATTTAATAGCGGTAGCATTCTAGAGTTAATTCAAGCTCCGGAAATTAATTAAAGTGACCTATTTTCTTGTACGTAAAATTTATTTATATACGTATCAATAACAATAGGTACTAAAACTCAATAGGATTAGCATTCTAGAGTTAATTGTATCAAACTCCAAGAATATTTTTTTAAATAATATAATTTTCTTGCTATTTTTTTTTTTTGGAGTATAATATTTTCCTAGTTGCATACAGATTTACGGAATGCCATTCCTCTTGAATGTTTTCAGTGATGAGTCTACAGCGAATATTCTCGAGCACGACTATAATAGTGGGTCTGTTTATAAGCGTCGATTATGGTCTCTGCGATGAGTTTCGTTGTCGAGGAAGGGAAGTTTCCTCGCATACAGCTGCCATGAGGGGATCTTGGGGTGCCCGGGCGGTTTGGACGTTCGTTTACGTGGGCTCTCTCGCCGCCTTCGCCATGTTCTTCACTATGCTTGAACGCCATTACACTACCGGGGTAATTTATCATCGACATTCTTGCTCAAATCGTAGTTTATTTGCTCCCCTGTGGGATTTCCGATAATATATCGGCGTAATTTTTATTGAAATCAATTTCGGAAGATTTTAATTTTGACCCTCATCAGCAAATAGTTGAAGAAATAAGATTTTTATTAAGTATCTAAGGAACGCGCCAAGTCAATAGAAGGTCAAGATAATTTTATTTCGACATCATGAAAGTCATTTTATAATAAAGAATCATTATCAAAATTATTTTTTATTATAAAATTTGATTATTTATTGACGTTAAGAATTAAAATAGTCATTTTGATTTTTTGAGTTGACTTTTGTGAATTTCTTGGATAACAGGAAAGAAAAAATTTGAGATTTTTCTGTCATTCGTTAATGATATATATTTATTAAAAGGAGTTATTTTTATCGGTTATTTTTAAGAACGACTCAGAAATATCCTTTTGTCTTGATATTTGCGAAAAAGTTAGTTTCTTATTTGACGGATTAGTTTTTTGATTATTGGATTTTCGTTCACGTCTTCCGAACAACTGGTACGAGTGACACACCCAATGTTCCGTTTTCAGCAACAAAACGTGTGCCAGATGTTGACAACGCAGCACAACTCTTTCCTGTACACGGTGTCCCGTCTGGTGTCTTCGCGCGATATTCGTCGTCGTGGCTCCGAGGAAGAGGGTGGCCGATTGCTGCACGTGACCGATCCAGATCCCACAATAAAGCCAAAAAGCTATCCCAAGCCACCGGTGATGCAAACCCTTTTTTACATACACGTCATTACTTTCTTCGCCATTCTGACGTTCTGCTGGCTCGACACTTTGCCCGGTGTTGGTAGGGTGAGTGATATAAAAAAAGACGTATCATTTATCTACCAACGAGTCAATTTTTGGAGAATTTTTCTCAATCCAAAGCTTTAACAGTAAACATTTTCAATTCTTTATTATCAACTTATCTTAAGTTTGCAATTAAAAAACTATGTCAAGGGAGAAAGGCATTTTTTAAATTGACATAATGTGTTTTCGTTTCATTTTTAATTGTGAATTTTAATTTGGATTTTTATGACAACATTTTTACACGACTATACGCTTTGTGTAAAAATAACTATCAGAATAATTAACTCTAAATTTTATCTCATCGATACAAAAATAAAAAATTACGAAAATTCATAAAAATTCAATATTTTAAAAACACGTTATTTATTTATGAAATACCTATAAGCTACTTTCAAACGTAAATTTTTAGAGATTTTTTTGAAAACATATTTAAAATTTTTTTAAATAAAACTGTTAAATTGACGCGTATAATTTGCGCATCATTATTTTAGAAAATTTTAATTAAACATACTTTATTTAAAAGATATTTTTTAATGGCGTTTCAGGGTCTGTCACCCGTTGAACTCTATCATACTGTCGAACGCGGACTGATATGCCACTTTAAAGGCGGCAATCTGTGCGCGAACGTTTCCAGTCACGGGTGGATTTTCCTATTCGCATACGTCATCTTTGCGATCTCGAGTCTCAACTTCCTGTCCTTGTGCGAAAGCTCGGTGTTTAGCGTGGCCACCGCTACCGTTTCGCTTCCGCTGTCTGGTATCTGGTGGAGTATTTATAGGATGGACGTCGGTTTACACGGGGGTAAATATCTAAATGCATGGTGCATGAAATGCTGTAGCGTTAGCTTGAATTTTACAACGATTTGCCTACATGAAACGTTGCGCGACATAAATATTAAAACGGATAACAAATATTAAAGCAAAAGCTAGTCCCCTAGAGAGATAAGTGAATCAAGCAAGGCTCGTAAAATTTTATTCTCTGTATTTACGAGTATAATCTTTTAAAACAGGATACTCTCTCTTAATTAAGTAAAGATAAATTTCTTTTAATTTATTTTAACTTATTTTTTTATAAAAATACAATCTCCCCTTCTCCCGATTATCTATAATAAGACTAATTCTATTTATAAATTAGATATCCAAATTACAAATTCTCAATTTTAAGGAGTAGCATGTTCTCTATAATTTTTACATTTCGTTATGAATTCGTTTATGAATTCCCTAGTATCACGTGTCATTTTCTCAAATCTTGCTATGCTTTCCGAAGATCGCCTAAACAGAACACAGAAATCATAATAGTATTAAAGAACATCATAATTTATTTATTAGTTATAAGTTCATTTTTTAATATCAAATGATATCCTATGATATCATTAACTTAATTATGACTCTGTGTTCTACTTAGACGATTGATCGTAATTGCAAAAGTCAAAGTTCAGGGGCTTTAAAAGATTCATCTCAAATCACAGGTTTTATCTCCTGGTCACCAGGAGTGACAGGCGAGCTGATCTGCGCCTTGCTCGGTCTTCCTGTCGTGCTGCTCGGTCTGGGCCTGCTGGTCAGATCGCACTTCAAAGACACACAGCTTCCCTACCAGACCATTCAGTCGCCCGACATCCAGCCGCACGAGGCCTGTCATAGATGAATCTCTCTGTAGCACCTAGCCTGACCTCTCGACGAGGTCGACACCACGTGCGGTGATCCATGGAAATGAATTCTGATCGATTCGACGGGTGAGGCGATAAACCGTTTCGCTCTCACGTTGAATTGATCGGAACGAACGATATAACGAGACAAATTTCACCGAGCCGGAATAATGTTATTGTTGTACACTTGACAGATATATTTTGTCAACTGTTCCCAGATTGCACTGACGCTCTCCCTTCGATCACGAGGTCATCAAGGTAAAATGAATCATAAAATGATCATAGATTCGATCGCATATTCATACTTTCGATTTACATGCAAGAATACATCGACAGATGGCTTTGGCATCAGTTAATTCTGGCTGTAACGTAATTACCTTTTTCTCTTTAGAAATAATGGATTAGAAAAGACTATTAATTTAATTATATTAAAGAGAATAAGTTAACCGGACTCTATATGCCCCTACTACATTTTGCAGTTTTGTTTAAATCTTTTGCCAATTCCAAAATTCCAAAATTAGTGATCACATAGAAGAGGGAACATTTCTGAATGTTAATAAAACTTATGAGGCATTTTTAAACATTGATATCCATCCAATGTTTTTTTTATAAGACTATAAATTTATTAACATAAACATATTTGATATGTTTATTAATACATAAGAATACACAAAGATCTATTTTCCAAATCGGAGTTATCTATTTATTTCCATGTTTAGTAGATGAATTAGAATCCATGAAATAGCAAAAGTACCAAAAAAATGTTACAATCGATATGTGTACATTCATTTGCTTAAGTTGACCATATTAATTTTACTTTACGAAGAGTTTTCTTTTTGATTATAATGGTAGTTTGTGACAAAAACATAAATTAAATATTTAAGATTATAAAGTATGAATAGAGTTACAGTAAAATTAACTATTGAAATTATAATAGCCATGTTTTGGTAGTTATAGGAAGCAATTACTTTTCTACGAAATATTACATTACGATATTCTGCATTTTGTTTTACTGATAACAGAATGAACAAATTGAGCAATAAACTGATGCAATCGAGCCAGATGGACAATCTGCACGAGCTATCTGTTGAATTAATTGTGTAATTACTTACAAACAGAATAGGGTGTTTTGAATACACGCTTCATATTGAGTCCGGTTATAATACCTTGATTAATTTATTGTGAAACGATTTATTTTTTATATTATTAAATGATATATGTACCATAGATATATACATATAAATTTAATGTCAATATAATTTATTTAATTGAAAGTAAAATTCTTATCGCGAAAATTAAACGAATGCCAGAATTAGTTGACATTGTTAAAAAAAAAAGTCAGCCATAGATTTTCTGGGCGATGTTTAGTGTTTTAAATATGCAGTTTACGTGCGTGCTACCGCAAAATTCATTTCTCCAAATTCGGAGGAATAGCGCGCGCGAATTTGTGATAAAAAAAAAAAATGCGCCAATTATATTGGTAATTATCCCTATACGAGAAAAAGAAGGATGTGGAAGTTGCGCGGGGAAGAAACGAGAAAAAAAGCGTTTGATGTTTCCTACATATTTGCCAAACGCGAACATCCGCGCTGTCGCGTGCGAGGGATAACGTTATAGCCAATTTATATTTTATTTTGATAACGAGATGTTTTATATATTTTCAAAGAAGTTTAAATTACACGTGTTGAGAACCGGGGTAGTGAGTGGACGAGGGCTCAAAGAAGTATGTTTCTAACTACAAACCTGCGTGCACAAGAGTTAAGAGTCTTTCCAATCTTACTTGACTTCCAAACTTCAATGTTGTCATTCTCGAACACACTCGAGCGTTTTTGAAATATACGACGACCAATTTCGAGAGATGATATTGATTAATTGCAATAATCATTTAATTCTTAAAATATCGCGAGCATTTCATCTTAGATGCCAAAATATATGTATATGTTTCTCTAAAAACGAACCATTTGCAAATAATAAGCATTTTTTAAAGATCTTGTTATGACAATGGATCTACATTATTATAAATTATTTGTCTAAAGCTTGTTTCTACCAATGTAGGTTAACTTTAATTTCGGTTTAATTTGCTCTTTATTTTTTTCTTAGAACTAAAAAAAGATGAGTTAGTTGAACCGAGATTAAAATTAAAAACTACATTGGTAGAAACGAGTATAAATTGAAATTAACATTAATTTATAATTGTATTTAATTAAGGATGGCATTTGTCTAAATCAGAGACGTTAATTTAATTTCACCTAATTAACGACATTTCTGCAGTCCAATTAGTGCCAATCAAATAATTAACTCTATTAAAGTCCTACAAGTATTGGCTAAATGATTCTACGAGATATCACCAAATAGTAAAATGGATACTGACAGTCTCTTGGCGAAGTTGAATCTTAGGAAATCAAGTTCCGTTGAAATCCATGCAGCCAGATCTCCAAGGGATGTTCTAACGACGTTCAGAAAATATCTTATAAGGACGTTTCTGGGACATCCTTTGCATAAAGCTTGCTGTACGAGAAACTTAGCTTCAATTCGCGGTATCAATTGCAACATTCACAACTCTGTGCACATGGACGTGGACGACACTGCATCTCGCCAAAGGTAGAAAAAAAAAACTTGCGAAAGAATGGCCCATTTACGGCCGAAGTTGCAGTTTTCATCTTCCACGTTGGGAATAAAATAATAGAGTAAATAAGAGAGCGACTGAAATACGCTCGCACGCGTGCGTGCGTGTGTATGAGTGTGTATTTTCTCTCTACTAGTTTCCGCTAACGTTAGACAGTTACTGTATCAATAACTCGAGCGCACAAACTGTTACGAACTAATTGGGTTCTGGTCATGCACGTTTAACTTGCGTTTTCTCTGCAGTCAGCTTGTAAAACTCGTCACGCGTCTACGGAAGTTTCCAAATAACGTTAACTACCCGTTCAACGCGCCGTTAGTAAAAATTTCTTCCAAGACGTGTCTTCCTCTTCGCTGAAAAGAGTGCCAATTACACGTAACCATCTTCTCTTCCTCGAATTCTATATCCATGAAGACATATATACAGGACATGTTTTTATAAATATAATTGAAATTATGTATTTTTTATCTTACATAGAAAATTACTTTAAAGAGCTTTCTATTTGTTTTTTTTTTTTTTTTTATATATATATATATATATAATTTTATTTTTTACATTTTAGGAAATTGCTTTTATAATAACAAATTGATAACATATTGTGATATCTTTTTTTGAAATGCATTTGTGATATAAATATAAACGTTTTATATTTATATCCTTTTGGCTATCAGATAATTTCCACTTTATTAATTAGTATTTCTTTTTATTGAAAAATTATTCTAATAATTTTTCAAGTATACGAAATTTAAAAAAATAAAAGTGAAAGTTATGAAATTTTATAAAAACTTATTCTTATATTTTTTACTTTACTTTTTCCTCGTTTATTTATTTTTTATTCTTTGTAACCACGAAACATCTGTCGGTTATCCTGAACTTTTATGGAACTCTCTACTCTCCCTGTCTTCGTAACTCCTCCTTCACGTCAAAGTGAAATTACTAAATAATCAAACTTCTCTGAAAGAACAAAAAGGAAAATCAAAAGTTCAAAAGCGACTCAGAGCGATCTTATGAAAAGAATAAATAAAAAAGAAAAATATTTGTGCCAAAAACTCATTCGAGTCTCGTGTGACTCGACTTAAGCTAATTGTAAGTATTCCGCGCGTTTGCATAGTGATTGCATTACTATTTCGATATAATAATAACAATGATGAGATAATAACAATAGTAATAATAATTTATATATAAGTGTCGTTATTTATGTCAGGTGTCGGATCGCGACACGCGGCGTAGCTCGTTGACAGCGATTATTGAATTCAGGCTGTAAGTTAAATAGATAGTAAGTCAGAGGAAGATATTAACTTTGTTGGAAGTGTCAAAGTATCGTATTCTATGGAAATGAAAGCAGCTATACGTCCACATTTTTTACAGTAGCAGTAATGGTGTTTTAAGGGAAAGTAAATAACTAACGGCGCTGACTGAGTGCAACGATAATAAAGTTAGTACGCCACTCTCCTTGTTGCAGTCAGTAGCTTCGTCGATAAATCGACTACCGCTGAATGTCGTAGTAGTAGCCTTCGTAATGAAGTTGAATATACTCTCTTGTGCTGTTTCTAACATAAATATAATTAATCAGAGGCTTTGGTATAGAAAAAAAAGACCGGTTTCTGAACTTTTTCTTTAACAGGAAAAAAGAACTGTAATATCTCTTTATTGCATATTAAAAGTCTAATAGATACATCACTTAATATCCAAAAAAACAATGTTTTCGCTTCATTTCTAATGTAATTTTCCATTTTCTCAGATTCAGTGATTTTCATAAAATTTCAAACAACCTCTTACTGTGCCAAAGTTCTCAATTTTAAACATGTACAAGAACAATTTCTGTACTTTATACATACACATATATATATATATATTTGTTAATTCCTGAACGAATATGCGACGTGTAGCATATAGAGATACAATTTATTATATTTATAGATGCCAATATATGTCGCACAATTAACATACTCTGTATACATACAAGAGTTCAGATGAAGGAATTGAAGTGCAATTTGAAAAATTGCTATACTCAATATTCCCCCGTTTGTCTTTATTCGATTCCGATAACGAGACTGAAACGACGGTGCAAAATTCACGTTGCGCATTTAACTCTTTATATAACTAAACATAGAGAAATGCAATAATTAAATCATATTCTTCTTGTCAAAACTTCGCACTTAATCAGTTTTGCGATAAATATTACTTTCTCTTTTGATGTATTCCATTGTAATGTGCAATATTTCACGCCAGTTTTGCTTTCGTCTTTCGATGAACGTCCTGTTAAGTAAAATCGCCTATAGATGTAAACAATTTTAAATGATTGTAAATTATTTTGCAAATTGTTGATCTCTTTAATAATGCATACTTGCGTTTTGTATGTAAATCGCAACGCTTCTGATTAATATTCCTTGCTAATTTCTATGTGTTATCATAAATTCTTGTGTTTTATCTTTGATTTTTTATACTGGATAAGAAAGCTCTTTGTAAGAAAAAGAACTCGCTTTTCTAGGAAGGCGATAAGTTTCTATATTTATTATATGAAACAACCTTTAATGAAATGTTTATTAATCTTTATAGCAGTGATTATTTTTATTATTTATGTATTATTTTTATTATTTATGTATTATTTTTATTATTTATGTATTATTTTTATTATTTATGTATTATTTTTATTATTTATTATAGCATTTTATCATAATTATAACGATATTTTTATGACTTGTACATGTCACAAGGATTCTCATGGTCAATAATATAAAATGTTACACAAAGCGTTACTAAATAAAAAGTAAGAAATGGAATAGCAAAATTTCCGACGATGTTAAAATGATAGTAGGTAACAGACGATCACGTCTTGTACTGTATTCTCTTCAGATCTCAACGCTTTAACGCGATTTATTGATAATCTTATACAGATACTGGGTGTCTTCCCGATAAATCATCGCGCAAAGTTTTAATCGTAAAGCCTTCAGGGAAAGGACACGCGTATCAGTCTTAGAAAATAAAAATGTGGCCATTAATGTTAATTAAATTAATAGTTTCTTAAATACGGAGACGAATATTGTAAGCAATAGATAATCATTTCTACACAATGATTCCGTCGTCAACCATTGTGAATACGTAATATCCGCGGAAAACACGGAAAGTTAATATTGTATTATTCGTATATGACTGTTATCGTCTTCTGTGGCTTTGTCGAAGACGTAATCATAATCCCCCTAGACGTAATTGCAATAATTGCGATAATTCAATATATACTAGTCGTTTGATATTTTGCTTGAGATTTATTAATAACGCATGAGGCGTCAAGTTGCATAATTTTGTGGAAGGTAATATATATATACTATATACAATATATATATAAACGAGAAGCTTCGCTCAAAATTGTGATGCCGTCTTCGCGGTGTTGCCGTTGTAAGCATTTCCGGCCGTGGATATGATATATTAAATGTGTGCTAATATACATATATATACTTATATAAAAAATCGTGTTATATCTTTTTTCCTATATTCCCCCGAAAAACCTATTAATTATGATTAATTTTGTCAACATGAGCTAGCAATGAACGAACTTTAAATTTTTTTTGTCAATGTTACAATTAGTGCATTGTAAAAAAGATTGTAAAATTATAGGTATAATAATACATTGTGTAACGCGTGGAGGTTAGTGTTAAGGCGCGAAGGGCGCGAAAGCACGAGCGAAGCGAGTGCGTATTCGCGCCCGTCCTGCGCTATAAACAATATACCCCCACTAGTTACTCATAATATTTTTTGTCACGCGTACGCGTGATAAAAAAATTATATAGTAATTTACAATAAAATGTGTGCAATAATAGTTTTCGTACGTGCAACTTTTTACATTTTTTTACAATATATATAAATAAAATGAGTAAAGAAATGTTGTTCTTAAAAATACTGTTTGGAACTAGTAAAAATAATTTTGATAAATGTTCGCAAGTGGTACTCTCTCAAAAAACATGGTTTCTTTTCAGTAATAGATACCCTGGGTAACAAAATTAACGCAACACCTGTTTCACTGTGCAAAAATAAGCAAACTTCAAGATAGAATAACTTCGTCAAAAATCATACGATTATCGAGATGTTTTAAAAAGCATTTTACAGCTTGAAACCTCTACTTTTCAGATCGCTACTTGAAAAAGTGGTCTCACGGAGACTTTATAAAGTTTCACAAACATAAATGAAGATATATCTCTCTCTGATGATATACAATTAAAAATACGTCTAGTCAGGACGCTCATTTCTCTGCTTTATCTACCAGTTTGAATCGCTTTAAGGGGAGATATACACCTAGGAGCCGGAAAAAAGGTCATTTTTGTGAATTTTTTTAAGGAAAACTATTTGAAATTTCGTCTTAGGAGTTTTTTTTATCTAAAAGTATACACATTCAGGAATATGTTCAATTTTTCTTATTAAAAAAAATAAAAAATTGACGAGGTTGTTGTATAATCTTCTGAGCGCCGTAAAAAAAATCCGGGTAAACGGTACCCACTGGCGTTTCTTCAAAAATCATTTGAAACAAAAAAACCAAAAAAATTATTAAATTAGATACTATATAATCTAGTACTTGTCGTAGTCGATTTTGAAAATATCGCTTTATGACAAAATGGCGGACGTTTGAACATAATATAGCGATTTTTCGACCAAAAATTAGTTATTATTTTGCCTATAAAACAAAAACTAAAAAAAAAAAATCCTATGACAAGTATTAGATATTGATGTATAGAATAACCACAAAAAAATTCAAGGCAATCGGTTTCATTGGTTTTCGAGAAATTTTGGGTACCGATTTAAAAAACGTGGTTTCGAGAAGAACGCGTTTGAAAATTTGGGAATGAATAAATCATGAAATTTGTCAACTTACATGGAATCATCGATACCAGGCCCATGTGTAAGAGTCTTCTACGGTCGACGGAATGTTCATGTCTTCTAAATTTTGTTGTCGGCGCCGTATTCGACCTTCTTTCGTCTGTTCTTGCGCTTGCAGCTCGGCTTTCGCTATGCGAGTTTCGTCTTCTTGCGCAGCGTACAAATGCGCGCCCGATCCGACCGATATTCCTAACACGTTCATGACTTCTAACAATGACGTGACACCATTGTTGAACGTGCATGTTGCAAAAAATGCAGCAATGTTAACGATTTTGGCCTCGCTGTGCATCATTTTTGGAGCTATCTGCCAAATAAGTTGGTTGAAGCTCTCATTGCTGTTTTGTGTGTATCCGCCAACACAGCGTTCCAACAATTTGTCATTGCTGAGGTCTTCGTAAATTGGTTTGATAGCATCTAACACTGTTTTCGGCAATGCTAAATAATCGTGATGGAAATTCCTCAGTTCTCCTTTAGCTTTCGCTTGTTGCCACTTGCACCACGATTCGGGGCCTTCGGGACAAAAATGATGTTCAGGCTTGCTGTCTGTTGAGCCGTAATGGTAGAATGTTGCCCATATCGTTTTTTTCATGTCATCCTTGGAGTTACTGTTTCTCCGAATGGCTAAGCCATAGTAAATGCTCAGTTTGTCTACAAACTTTGCCGTCAATCTGTTTTTACCGCCGATTCCTGGATTTTTTTTCTTGCATTCGCGAAGACGGGTTCCCATTCGCTTTTGAACGTGTCCCACGCATTCTTTTTTTATAATCGCAATCTCATCACCATACGGTTTCGCATTCACTAATCCCGTGTACGTCTTAGAGTCGCTATCCCCGACGTAATTAATGTACATAACTCCATGCTTTTCGACAGATCTTGAAAATAATTCCTTCATGGCGTCTACTTCCATTTTGCCTGCCGATACGACATGATTCGCCTGGCAATTTTCTTCGTGATTAGATTTCCATTCCTGATATTGCTCGGTATTGGCGTGTTTATTCCAATAGTTACATTCAGCACAATAAGCAGACTTTACAATAAAATCAACGACTTTTCCTGTCGACTGACCAATAAGAACCGCAACTCCATATAATGAGGTAAAACCACGTTTTCGCCACGTACCATCTCCTGAAACGGTCAGTTTTTTGATATCATCACTCGAATTTTGTTTTGTTATTTCCTGTTGTTCTTCTTTTACAGCTTGTTTTAACACCAATTGAACAATACTTGAAGCAGCAGAATGAATGTTGTCAATTATCATATCATACGTCGTTTGTTGAACCGGAGGCGGTAAATCCATGAGGCCACAAAATTTCATAGCTCCACGCAAACCAATCCCCAATAAACGCATAACAAAAAAGAATCGTGTATTTATTTCGTAAGCTGTCTTGATGTACGGGCACGAAGGAATGAAAGTCGGTTTGCACGATGAACACGAAACTACAATTTTAAAACCGAGCCCTCGAGTGCTTTCCATTGAGAATCGAACATCACTACCACACTTTTTGCATTTTACACATTCCGATATTGGCAGAAAACACTGTCAGAAAATTCAAAATTCGATACCCGATGTTTGGATCTTCTGGTGCGGATGTCTCACGATCAGTCTTCAATTTTTTGGCACTGGAACTAATATTCTCGTCGGAAAGTTCTACTTTTTCGGCAGTATATCGATTTTTGGGCGGTATTTTCTTCTTGCTTCGATCTTTGCGAAAAGATCCGGATCGATGAGCTTCCCGAGAACCTTTATATCTGTTATCCATTTTCCTCAGAATATTTATTCACAGACGAAAACTCACTGTAACGCACGAACGGCAAGCTACTGACGAAATGCGTCCAATTTCTGGCAAAGAATAACGGTCGTGTGATATTTCCGTTATACCTGGACCCGAGCACGCCCGAAAACACAACAGAATCATAAAACAGGTCTAGCCACGCTCTCTTCGAAGGGTCGCTTGCCGCTACCTGCCTCTCGACTCGGCCGCAAAACAGGCGGCACGGTGCGCTCTCGGAGACGGTTCACTCTCTCGGCTGTAACTTCGTTATTTATCGAGATATTGACTTGCAATTTTCACCAGATATTCTTGAGACCTCAAGCTTCAAAAAAAAAAAAAAATGCAAAAAAAAATCGATTTTTTTCGACCATGCTAGGTGTATATCTCCCCAATCTGACTTGGTCAGAGCCTAGCTGTTGATCTTTATGGTCTGCTCGGGACGAGGGGTTGGATCCTATTTCCGATACTGTCTAGATTGTTAGAATCGGCAATCGCCGATACCAACTTTTCTCTTGTTAATAAATCAAGAGGCGCTCGTCATGTCTATACTAGCTTCGTTGTATCGCACGAGGTACAGCACCTTTTGTGTCCACGATGAAATGATAGTTAGGGCGTATGGCTGAGTCAATTTTAAACGTGATTTTGCTTAAATCAGAAGTGATGAACTCGATACGATCGATTACGTCTTCTATCGTGTGGGGCTTAACCCTTGTTCACAGCAGTCACCGTGTGTTTCGCAGTACTCGTCGACGTGTGGTGTTGATTCCACCGACCGAAATGGAAATTTCCTATCGTGGGTTTTGTAAACCCGGAAAACGACAGTGTCGCGCGTAAGATTTTGAAAAAATTATAGTCCGCGCGCGATTGTAGTATAGTATTCGCGAGTGTTTTACGCGAATGACCAGTGCGAGAGGATGTCAACCCAAATCTGAGAGGAGGAGGAGGACCGGGAGAGGCATCGGGCACCTGTGGAGCAACCTTGCGGTAAATATTATTTTTTACTTATGTAAAATCGATATCTTTGCTCAATTTATTCTTAAATCGTTTTATACCTTACAATAATTTAAAAATACTATTTAATTTTAAAAAAAGGATTGCTTTAAAATTTGAAATTTTATAATAATGTTCTTAAGGTCCTTTTATAAAATTTATAATTATGTTTTAATTTGGATTATATATTTTTTTGTTACAAAATCATCGTAGCGACGTTGCAGATGTAACTCCGCTGTTGCGCATCGGATCGATGAGTGATAAATCAACGTTCTTATTGAGGTAATGGATGTAATTTTATTAATATATTATGTATACCTAGATATATGTATATATAAATTCAATAATAGTAATATACAAATTTAATGGTTGAGAACATACATCTATACATCCATTACCTTAAAATGGATAAGTTTTAAAAGTTTAGGATAAACTTAATCTTGGATCCCTCTTTATTGCTGAATATAATTGTGCGTATATGGTAAATTTATGTGCATACGAAGATACGTTCGAATGCATATATATACACTTTAAATGTATGAAAGCGAAAGTTTTCAAGAAATTGAGAATATCATGAGAATATAATATAGAATAAGATTATTAATTCACTGATTATATTGATTATTTAATATTTTTTTATTAATATTAAAACCGAGCACATAAAGATTGATGAATTTTATGTTTATTTGTTAAAAATATAAAAATTTATAATTTTTTAAAAATATGAACATATAACGGAACGTATAAGTTGAGAGATTAAGTAAAACCATAGAAGATTAAAGTATATTGATTTATATCATATACAGTTGTTATTTAAATTGACTCATGGTATTCTTACATGATTAAATAGAAAAAATTAAAGAAAATCTTAGAATAGAAAGAAAATATAATAATAGAAGGTAGTATATAATAGAAAATGCACATCGATAAAATATAGTTAAAAACGAGGGAGGTGGATACACATTGAATTAATAAGATTAAGAAATAGAGGGAATAAAATACACTTTTCAACAAAATTAAAGGATCACTTGTTCCACCCTGAAAAAATAGGCAAACTTTGAGATAGAATAACTTCGTAAAAAATCATCGTATCGAGATGTTTAAAAAAGCATTTTAAAGCTTGAAATCTCTACTTTTCAAACCTGTACTCCAAAAAACGGTCTTACTGATATTTCGTGAAGTTGCACAATCATAAATAAAAGTGTGTAACAAAGTCGGTCTACTTAAAAATAACAAAAATTTGTTGCTCTCAAAATATCCTAGTTTTGAATCCATTACTTACGAAATAAATACAAGTAACAATGAAAAACTTTGATTCTGCTCACTTTGGTCCGCTAACTTATGAAATGTCATGGCAGGAGGGAGATGGACTGGTCACGCATTTTTTTCATTTTTTGAACGTTTTACTCCGATTCATGGCAAATATAAATGATAATGTAGAAGGCTAAGGAATTTTACATCAATACTTCAAAATATAAACTGTTTTATTTGTTTTTTAAATAGAATCTTTTTTCACAAAAATCACAAGTCCCTTCTTAAAACATAGTATACATGTGTTTTTATAACTAATTTTGTTTATTATTGAGAAAAACCACGATTTTTTTAGAGTTTTTGAACATTTACCATAATTTTTTTTTAATACTTTTTTAACAATTTACGAAGATACTTAGTAGTAAATACATAACCCCGATTAATAGGTGTATATATTTTATAATCTACAATATTTACTTTCATTACACAAGTTTCTTTGTGTATATAAATATTTTATAATCTACGATATATTCATCTGTTAACAGCTACATTTTAACTTTTAGCCTAACTTTAATTTGATTAACACGCTCATGTAACTAACTTTACTGTTTTTATATTAACGGTATTAAAGCATGCTGCGAATTATTCTTCCGCAACATATAATCTATGTACAAATACTTAAAATTTTTCTCGCTCTTTTGAATAAATTTTAAATTATTAATTCCTTTATTTTGATATAAAAATTAGTGACTTTGCTTAAAACTTATGCAAATCCAGGATCAAAGCCGACGTCGTCAGAGCTTGCGGGCGGTTAATTTTGCTGTTTTGTGCACGTTGCCTATTCTGTCGGACATCTTTTTACCACCGCGTACGTAATCTTCGTATCGTACCTCGTTAAGCGTCTCAAAGTTCAGCTTCTCCATGATTCGTTGGCTGTACGTTGAGGCGGCGACGGCAAAAGCCACCTCCGGTCGTACGTGCTCATTGACGATTTTGTCGGCTACACAGATCTGCTTCAGCTTCCTGGTGCGCAAACCCCGCGCGACCTCGAGACTTTTCTCTGTGATCTGCCAGCCGATACCGCGCGCCTGACATTTCGGATCCGTGCCTATGTAGAAGATTTCCGTGGCACCCCGCGCGTTGTACTTCTCGAAGATGTCTACTTGCGATTCTATCTGATAATGAAATTCAACATGATTCAGCACTTTTAGTAAGCGATAAGCTTAATAGAATCTGCTACATGCATTTCTTAGATTAGGAGATTACATACAGAAAATATATATACTGTGTTCAAATATTGATTATTTTTGTTCTAAGTATTTCAAAAATTTTCATATATTCGCAAATCTATCATAAATTCATCACAAGCAATACACAAATTTAGTCTATATATATTTTGAATTCTAATAAGTTCAACATATTTTAAGATTATTAAATCAATATTACTAAATTAGAACAAATTCCATTATGCTAAATTTAACTGATAAAGATAAAAAGCTAAGCATTAGAAATTATATGTACAAAAACGGGGCATATAGATGGCTTTCTGGAGATTAATTTAATAATACGTGCAGAAATGATCGCGATATGAAGTTTATCGTTATTTGCGAAAGAATTATAAGATCTCAAAGGAAACTAGAGCACTCGTATTGACATTGTTGATTGCAGCGTGTTTAAAATATGTTATAAATCACGGACTTACGCCATCGATGAACTCAATCAGATCCCGACACGAGCGATGCTTGATGTTACTTTCTACAAAAACTGCAAAGGCATCCTCTTCTGGCTGGGGAGATGTCTGTTAAATGTAGATGGATATTTCAAAAATCAGCGAAATAAAAACAAAATTAATTTTCCTTCACTTTGACAAATTATCTTTATTTCAATACTCGCTGTACTCGAACATGATGGAACACGCGATATCTTCTTTATCTAATTATCTTTAAAAACACTTTTCCCTGACGATATTGCGATCGTTTATGATAACTGAGAGAAGACGTCAATTTACTATCAAATTAATTCAGCGCAGTTGCTAAATCGCTAAAGTCGTACGAGTCGCGACGAATTAATTATTTATCAGACGGCGGTCGACGATAAAATCTATACGACGTGTCAGAAATAAAATCATACTTATATCGATTATGTATGGCTGTATTTAGGACGGCGCTTTTTATACTTGCATGTAACTTGTTGAACGCCACGGCGACAACGCGATCCGATCGATCAACCGCTATCACCGTGCATCCGTCTTTAATGACCTCCCTGAAGACCAATTGCATCTCTTCGGCAGCTCCGGGATCCTCGTACATACCCATGCCGATCGCGATGCACTCGTGCCGCATGGAATGCTGCTGTACGATCAGAGCATCCTCGATTCTATCCTTACTAAGCAGCCTGAATTCGATGGCGCCTGAGCGATCGGTGCCGAGACAGACGGACATGATGCGTCGCAGAGATTCGCCTGAAAGAAACACTACTGCATCACTATAACTAATCGATACACGCGCAAGTTTATCACGCCTGTCTTGCGCATCCCGTTCTATATTTTTTTTTTAATTAAGTGCCGTATCCAGTTCAATGGGAAAGCAAGAGAGGGAGATCCTTGTTGTTTCCTAATGCTCCGTATCTTGATTCTGATTGAGTTGGAACAAAAGCTCTACTTCATTTGTGTCATGTATACACGTTTTAACAAATATTGACAATTATATCATTTGGAATTGATAGAGCAAAATTTTAGCTTTAAGAATCTGCTTTTTTTTTTGTTAATTGCAATACGATGATTTTTAACAGAGTTTTGCAAGCAATAAGAACCAAAAGTCCTTTTATTTAATTCACGATAACATAATAAAAAAAATTTAGATTAACATTCTTAAAAAATGATTTTATAAAGAAAACTTCAAGTTTTACAAATTAAAAGAGATTTAACAAATTATTCGTAGGCTCTCAATGATTAAAAAATTAATAAATTGAAAGATCAGAGGCAACTGAGAGCACAACACGATTTACTTAGCGTATGTATATACCTACATTTTTCTCATTTTTAAAAAAGCCTACAAAGTGAGAAGAAAATTTCCCATTTTATCCAACTCGTTTTTTCTTCATGTAAAAATTACCAAACTTTTTATGCAAAAATTAGAAACTTATAAGACGCAATACTTAATAGTTCGAAAGTAAAGATTGTAAGCTTTAAAACCCTTTTTATTTAAATTTTGTTTAAAGTTATCGCTGTGCTGCTTAAGTTTTAAAATTCATAGTTATGAACTTTTGTTTCGATTCATAATGAAGCGTAAATTTTAAAATTAATGCATTATATAGGCTGTCACAATAAACTTACGATCGACTTGTGACTACTGCCTAACTACGATTAAGAAAGAGGCAAATTCTGAAATCTTAAATATTTTATCAAGCGAAAAACTTTATAGTATAAATTATTGCACAAGCTTGAATAAAACGAAGTCTTATATTCGAAATATTTTAAATGGTAATTGCAAGTGATAGAAATTAGAAGTTACAAGAACAATATTCAAAAAAATAGTTATAGAAAAATATCTGCGAATTTTCGGTATTCCACTGTTCTATCACACTTTCTGTAAACTATTCCAACTCGCGATTTGATTACAAGCACTCGCGTTTTTTGTATCTGATATAAATTTTTTATATTAATGCTAGGACTACGGAGAAAAAGGTCATCGTAGGTTGAAACGCGGAGAAATGGTAAACGGGGTAAAACTTTGAAGCAAGAAGGAAAGATCTTACCGGGCCGAGATTCGCGAATGATGTCTACTGTTTGACGGGACATCGGGGTATCGCCAGAAGATAAAACTGCATCGCGAGTCGCTCCCCATCGTACATACACATCCCGTTTGATTACAGACACTATCGTACCCACGCAGTCATTATAATAATCGGCTATCTCACGTAAGCCGGGCTATCCAAGCCGCTGGAAAGCATCATGTTGACTTCCTCATTATCATTATCTTACTTACTATCACTTTACTACAGTGGATACGTAGGAAAATTTCGCGTGTTATCGCCGATAAATCTCTTTCCGCGAAAATGAAAGTGAGATACGTGGTATGATTATACGATGTTTAATTTATTAAACTTCTGTGAAATAGATTTGATTTTTAGTCTCTTAATAACTGCATATAATATACTGTTTAGACAAATAGCTATACAATCTTACAGCATTTGTGCAATTTATTTTCATGAGTGCGTAAAGTTTGCTTTAGATCTATAATTTAGATATCGAGGTAGAATTTTATCTAGAATTTTATACACCATATATTTTGATCTAAGTACGATATATTTTAATGCTGGAAATTCTGAACATTTATTATTGTTCTATTTTTAGATTTATTGTTATTTTAATAATAATTATCTTTTTTATATAGAACAAAATCTGAAATTTATTGACTTAGCAATAATTATGTCTTTGTATTGATAAAATATTTATAGCTTTTTATTACTTTCTTTATTTTTATAGTAATTTATTTGCACGATTCTTCTTTAGTGAGTAATAACGTCAGTATTTCTAATTACTTTGCCCATGCCAGGACTGTTTATTCGCGACTTCCTTCACTTTCGCCGCTCGCAAGCCTAATACGTTGAAATCCTGCGAGTCCTTTTCATTCCTGACAAGATTAAGACTCCGGGAAGATTCTTTCAACGACCTTCCTTTAAGTGAGACGATATATGATACATGTTTCATATCCGGTGTTTCGGAAATGTCATTTATTCAATGAAATGACATAGTATTCATATAATCATCTTACAGATACAAAATTTTATTTTATTAATATACTTACCTACACATCTGTGTGTGTGACATACAATCATATTCTGACTTTTATAATTCTTTTCTATCGCATAAAATAGGATGCAAAACTTTAGAGTGGCGTAAATTATTTAAATGGATTTTAAATGGAAGTTTTAATAAAACAATATACGATATAAATATACATTAATTTATTAAATACACAAACAATTAATTGGTTTAATAAATTTAATTGTTTAATTGCTATTCGGTCAGAGAAATAGAAGAAACGGAAGCGCTGTAGAATTATTCATTGCTGAGAAAATTATTCTAACATATTTATATTCAAATATTTTGTTAAATATCTGATTATATAAAATTGACGTTATATATAACATGATAATACATGTAAATAACAAGTTTTATATAATATATTATATAATGTAGGATACAATCAATTTTTCGTCATTATTGTCGCACGTGAATAAAATCTACAAATCCAATATATTCTTTCCCGTATCTGATTACGTTCCTCTATATTTCATGTCTATCAAGCATTATCCTAATTCTATTCATGTATTACTATTCTAAGAACGCGTCAATTTTTTTATCTTTCCACTGTGATACAATTATATGTAACATCGACATATTTCGATCGCATATAATATTATTTTTGTGTCATTTAATATCATATGTGTGTGTGTGTGTATAAATATTATATATATAATGTATATAATTCCATTTTGTGAAACTTATGTTTTTTTTTGTTAAATTAAACGCTATTATTGCTTATGAAATAGAACATAATATGAATAAATCAATTATCAGACAAAATTACTTTTCTCTTAAAAGCCTCTTATAAAAATATTTTCAAACCTTTCGATCACTCCAATTCACATAATATTATATTTATTTTTTCTTCGTCTTTTATTTTAAAATAATATCGTAAAATTACGGGTCAATAAGAAAATATTGAAAATACATCCACAAATAGAATGTAGACTTTACGAACTTGGAATAATCCTGTCTATATTCTGACTATATCTTGACTATATTAAAATGCAAAGTTCAAAATAGAATTATTTTATTTAATTATTACACAAATCATCAAATTGATTTTACGCGAATTAATGAATCGTAACAACTTCGTACAGATACGATTGATGTTCATAACTCGAACTATATAACCATTTATTTTTCTTTTTAAGGTTACCTGCAATTTGTTTCAGAAGAAAAGTATTTTTAAATTAAACTTTTCTAATATCTTTTTCTATCAAAACTTCTATCAATCTATTTCTTTAAAAATTGCGATTATTAATCATACGAGGGTAAGTCAATAAGTTTTTAAAAAAAAACATAGTCTTGATGGAAGAGCACTTTCTTCTTCACCAAAAGACTTTTTTTCTTTAAAATGTTGAAACGGTCCAATAAGGCTGCGTGGTAATCGCCATTGATCGTTTGCTTCGACGGAAGATATAATCAATATGAATTATACTGCATGTATCTCAAAAAAATGTGAGCATCACCTTTCCGGCGAACTTCACGGTATTTGCCTTCTTCAGAGCTGGTTCACCCGGTGAAGTCCATTATTTTGACTGTTGCTTCGTCTCGGGTGTGAAGTAATGGATCCATAGTTCGTCCACGGTAATGAATCGATGCAGAAATTCATTTGGATTACATGGAAACATCTCAAAACATTGTTTTGAAATCGTCACACGGTCGCGCTTATGGTTCACAGTGAGCGTTACCCATCTTGCCGATAGCTTTTTCATACCCAATTGTTCGTGTAAAATTGAAATCACTGTGATGTGCCTGTGGCCTCAACAAACTCGCACATTTTCACTCGTTGATAAGTCTAAACAATATCGTGGACTTCATCGATGATTTCTGGCATAGCAGCCTCAATTGGACGTCCCACACGAGATGCATCTCATGTAGATGTACGACCACATTTAAGTTAAATTTATTCACCCAATTGTATACAATCGCAAACGCTGGTGCAGTGCTATGAACATTATCCAACTCGGCTTTGATTTAAACCTTTCATATGTAGATGTTTGATCACTCCACAAAACTCGTTTTTTTCCATTTTGCAAAAAATACAAAGGTTGTTCGCTTTAATCGTCTACAGAAATGAAACCTCTCGATGAATTCCGTTCAAAATTTGACAGTAATCAGCTGAAAGATGCTACTTGTCAAAAAGTAATGTGACATGACACTGCGAGTGACCTCTCACAGATTTTTTAAGAACTTATTGACTTGCCCTCGTACTTTTTTCTCAAAAAATTAAATTTCTTATGGTCTTCATTTATTCGGTCAAGCTGTTTTTCGTGAGTTATAATGATGCTGTTAAACAAGATTGAAGCTGTTCATATAAATTTATGCTTATTATATTGTAATATCTATTATTATTTCTAATTTATTTGGATGAATCAATAAATGATCTTAATACGGTATCGATTTATGGAACAAAATTAAATTATTGAGACTTCTATTGTATATTACTCCTAAATCTAATTAAATTTTGGAATTATTAATTTTCTGACCATAAAACTACTGACGCAATTATTGTCTGCATTAGAGAGAGAGTCTCTTAGCTACCAAAACACATTGTCGATGTACCTGGCTATTTAATAGTTCACTGTATTTCTTTCCGTTGTACTCAAACTCATCGAATGAAGCTACCAACAGTTGGTCAAAATGCAATTTCATAGCAATTCGATAGGAATAATCAGACGACATGATAGCGGAAGCCAAGGCCGGCACTACGTTAGCATTTGTCACTTCATTGCTGCCTTGTATCATGATGGGTATCCTCACGTTTTTGCCACGTCTCAACTCGTTACCGAGCTCTAATGATGAGGCGACCAACATTTCGCCTATTCTTCGTTTCCCATAATTGGGCAAAGTTGCCAGGAACATGATCTCGAGAATGCAGTTGACATTGTAGTGCTTGAAGAGATCTATCCTCGAATCCACATCTATCATCAAGTCTATCAGAGCCTTGGATGATTTGTATCGACAATTTTCACTGAAGCACTCGAAGTAGCTTTTCTCTGAGTTACTGGAGGGCACCTGATAAATTGAAAGTAGCCACAAAGAAGCTTAAAATTTGAGAATCAAGATGAACTTATTAGGGTATATCAGTAATCGTGCGTTGCAAAGCTGAACGTTATTGCGAGACTACATTATTACGGAAATATACTAGACAATCTACTTTGAATATTTAAAACTTCCCGAAGAGTATAAAACATTGTACCGGAAAATTGTTCACTCACTTGAATTTTGTTGAACGCGACGCCAACAACCTCGTTAGTAGCGATGTCGATAGCTACCACACTCACGCCGTCCTTAGCTGCATACAAACAGAGCTCTTCGAGTTCCTTGGATGCTCCCGGTTCGGAAATCAATTCCACAGCCTTGCATATGTTCTCGTAGAGAAAGAAGCTTTTTCTTAACACATTGAGAGCACCCTCTAGGGTTTCATCCGACAAGGACTCGAACTCTATCTGACCGTTCTCCGTTGAGCCCCAAGGCCGATAGTGGGACATATTTTTGCGCGTGTTGCTGAAAAATAAGTATAATTTTGTCATGATCATTTCGAGAAACTTATAAATTCAAAATAAAATAAAATAATATAAATAAGAAGTAAAACTTTAAATACTTCAAACAAATTAAAATAAAGGGCTAGTTTATGGGAATCAGGTTCGGTACAAGAAGGCGCAGATTAAAATTTAAATGAGTCATATTTTTACTCGTCATTAAGTCAATTATTTAAAATTGTACAACAGCCTCTCTTTGATTTAATATATTCTAAACGAAATTTCTAAACATTGTAAACTATCAAATATATACATTTACGATCTCGCCAAATGATGGGTCACGTTATTGCAACTCAATTTATGTAACTGTAGAACAATTAATTTCTCCAAGGCATAAAAGTTAAATTGTATTTTAATTTTTACAGATTTAAATTTATCTACCAGAAAATTCATAATAAAAAAATGTATTATGCCTTTAAAATACAATATTGCAAACGGAGGATTAATCACATTTTTTTTTAGAAAAATTAAGTTTTTTAATTATGAAACGTTATCTTTTACTCAATAGACTTTGTCGCATATTATTATTGTGAAATTGTTGAACGTAATTATAAATCTTGATCACATGTACGTACATACAAAAAATGAAGGAAAAAAATTATGTGTATATTTTTAAAGCAACTTATTGAAATATGAGGGCTTAAATGCGGCCAATTACGGACTATGTTTAAACGCAAAATTACGTTTAAATGCTGAAGTGCACGCTTGTTAAACTTCCCATGCATGATTTATAAACATGTGACCGTCTATGTAATCTGTAATTATATATATATATATATATATATAGTTACACATACTTAAACCCATCTCAAAAACAATTGCTTAAAATAAAAATATATACAGGGTGGGGCAATAACTCTGTCCACCTTGAATATCTCCGCTATTTTTAGAGATATGAAAATATCAGGGAAGGGAAAGTTACTTTTTAAAAGTAACTAGTTACAGTTACTCGTTACCGAGTAAAAAATGTAACTAGTTACAGTTACAGTTATCGCTTTTTAAAAGTAACTCGTTACAGTTACCGTTACTTGAAAAATAACTTTTCGTTACTTTTCCGTTACTTTTTTAAAATCAATTTAAAAATGTACTTTTGCATTTTTTT